>NC_134472.1:50791995-50933307 GCF_964194025.1 Convolutriloba macropyga
AAGCAAGATATTTGCAGCAATTCGAGCCACTTAAAACACACTGCAATATTATACCTAAAAGTGATCAGTCAAGAGTAAATACAAAGCTCTCTGTCCGAACACCACCTGAAAAACAGCAACTTCTTCCACCTCAAAAAGCCTTCAAATGACGCAGGAGTTAAGTCAGGTTTTAAAAACATCACCTTCACCACAGCAGCCAGAATCAAACCACAAAACGTTCTTTACCCAGCTCTGCGTCTAGTCATAGCGCATCTCTAACTGCCAGCGCTCACAAAGTAATTTTTTAAAGGAAATTATAAATAAAGCCTTCGTTAAATCATTTATAGCTTCGCTCACTACCAAGGTTGTAGTACTTAAAGAAGTACCAAATTGTTTTGTGTTCTCAAAAACAAGGAAAGCCGCTTTAAAGATATAAATCCATAATCCGTGAAATCGGTTTGCCTTTGCCCGGACGAGGAAGTCGCTATCCACAAAACATTGTACAGCGTTTGGTAGGAGTCTTAAATCTATTTTTGTGCTAAGCATTTCTTACCACATAAACCAATTATTAAACTGATTCAGAAAACTCAATTTGACTTTATTGGCCAATTATTCATGAAAAGGGACTTGAAGTCTACTTTTTAGTTGCTATTGATAGATATTCAAAATAGTGTACACCCGAATTCTGGGATATATTAATGGTCCAAATCTAATCAAATATCTAGATATATGTAAAATGAACCAGTGAGTACCTCGTTCAATCAGACTTGATCGAGCAAGATGTTTTATTTGTAATCATGTTAAAACATCTGTGATCGCAAAAACATTGTGGACACATCAGCTGGTTATCATCACGATACGGGTTTAAAAGAACGCCTAATACAAACTAACACAAGAAGCCGTGCATCTTTTAAATAATAAAATTCTACTGCTAACTAGCTAAACAAGAAAGCTTCGTTAAAGTCTCTAGCATAACAGCTACGCACATGCAACCACAAGTCAATAAAAATTTTGGCCTTTGAAGCATATTTTGGTAGAAAAACAAAAATTCAATTAGGAAATATACATTTCAATGTCATCAAATCCTGCATACGAGAAAACAAAAAATCATCATTTAGATGGAAAAACTGTGCTCCCTGATGCGATTCTGCCCGAAGAATCATGGCAATTGGAACACTTCACTGACTTAGAGTTAGAGCGTGGCATGACTTGGGCAACCCGAGATGCACACGAAAGGGAACTGCAGAATCACTATTAATTCGCTTCACAAACGCCTGCCGTCCCTTTACGATCACATAGAGGGCAGTCCAACTGAAATTGGCTCGTAAAATACAAGGAAACAAACGGTCAAAGAAAGACTTAGAAGGCCTCTACGAGATACTGGCCGCGGGCTCTATGATAGATATAAAGAGCCACTCTACATTGCAGACGAAGGAACCATGGAAGCTGCCAGTGATAATGAAGAACTGCGATCGCGCTAAATTTAGTGCACGGGGAGAAAGAAGAGAAGGACGTTCATCAAAAGATAAGCGGAACAACGAGGCCCCGCTAACGAAAAAACTATATTTCCCGATATTTAGAAAAATAACAGGAATCAAAATTGGGAGAAGAAAGTACGACACAAGGTACGCAAATCCGTCAGGGAAGTGTCGTTTTGCAAAAGCAATATTTCACGCACGATGCAGAATTGCATTCCCAAAAAGCTTGAGTTCTCTGCTTTGCCAATTCATACCCAAAATCCAACATCGCCAGCAGTTTCACAGGAGAGATTACTCCAGCAGAAAATGCGCCTTGTTCAGCTCTACATTAGGTGAATGCACCTAACGAGGACCCGAGTGCTGCTTCAAGACCAAGTGACCAAACCTGTCATACCCCTAACTACGGCAACTCTAAATGTACTTTGGTGTCACCATTCTCCAGTACAACTCATTTCAGACAATTTCGTCGTAGCGATGTATACTATTTCCAACCCCGTCAGCGTGGTCCAGATCAGTGGTTGGAACAATTTAGTTTACCGGAAATCATTTTCCAAATCAGGCCAACTGTTCACCATTTATCGGCGAGGTATCACCAGCGAACCGACGCATTTGAGCTCTTATCATCAAGGTTCTTTTCCCGAAGACTTACTCTCTTTCTCGGTGGGCGAGTAGGAATTACCTTTCAATAATTATTGAACTAAGGAGCAAAAACGATTCAAACGATTATCACTAGTTCTTCATAACCAGTGAATAAATTGTTGATATTGATTAACCGGGAATTAACAACTATTTTTCTTAGATTATTAATGTTCGTCATTAAAGTTTGTACTGTTCATTTTATTAAGAAATATAAAGGAGCATGTCAACCATGCAGTAAAATTTCACAGATGTTTAATTTGATCCCGTACCTTAGTCGCAGTGGGTTTCAGCGCTGTACCATTGATTTTCAATTGTAACCATTACTGTACCAGACAAATAGCAGTATGAATACTTTTGCCAGTCTGCCCAGAGTCGATTAAGAAACATCCCAGTCTGTTTTTTTTCTTCGCAGCATCATTTACATTATTGGTTAACACTGCACAGAATGTCTCAGATCAGACTGTACATACGAAGAACTAACAGACTGTACATAGCAAATTTTGAAAATTTCGAATGACTGATATCATGCATGAAATTTTCAACGTGACGATACCCGGAGCTGCATTCTAGCTTAACTTGTACATACTACACCACAAATAACTGACACATCGACTTCCACCGACTTCCGCCGACTTCCACCGACTTCCGACCTCCGCCGACCTCCACCGACCTCCGCCGACTTCCGACCTCCGCCGACTTCCGACCTCCGCCGACTTCCACCGACTTCCACCGACCTCCGCCGACTTCCACCGACCTCCGCCGACTTCCGCCGACTTCCGACCTCCGCCGACTACCACCGACTTCCACCGACCTCCGCCGACTTCCACCGACCTCCGCCGACTTCCGCCGACTTCCGACCTCCGCCGAACTCCACCGACCTCCGCCGACTTCCGACATCCGCCGACTTCCACCGACCTCCGCCGACTTCCACCGACTTCCGACCTCCGCCGACCTCCACCGACCTCCCCCGACTTCCGACCTCCGCCGACTTCCACCGACTTCCACCGACCTCCGCCGACTTCCACCGACCTCCGCCGACTTCCGCCGACTTCCGACCTCCGCCGACTTCCACCGACCTCCGCCAACTTCCGCCGACTTCCGACCTCCGCCGACCTCCACCGACCTCCGCCGACTTCTGATCTCCACCGACCTCCGCCGACTTCCGACCTCCGCCGACCTCCACCGACCTCCGCCGACCTCCGCCGACTTCCGACCTCCGCCGACCTCCACCGACCTCCGCCGACTTCCGACATCCGCCGACTTCCACCGACCTCCGCCGACTTCCACCGACTTCCGACCTCCGCCGACCTCCACCGACCTCCCCCGACTTCCGACCTCCGCCGACTTCCACCGACTTCCACCGACCTCCGCCGACTTCCACCGACCTCCGCCGACTTCCGCCGACTTCCGACCTCCGCCGACTTCCACCGACCTCCGCCAACTTCCGCCGACTTCCGACCTCCGCCGACCTCCACCGACCTCCGCCGACTTCTGATCTCCGCCGACCTCCACCGACCTCCGCCGACTTCCGACCTCCGCCGACCTCCACCGACCTCCGCCGTTTCTACCTGAATAATGTGAATGCACCAGTGTATTTATGTTAACCTTTTTCCAGTGTTTGAATAGTAGACTCAATGGTCTTCATATGTTGTGTATTTCAGATTTGATTGAAACTTGTTATTGAAATTTGTATTTGTTGACTCGAACTGACTTTGATTTGATTGAATTGTGTATCGATATGGAACAGGTTGTTATTACGGTTGAGTTGCACGAATCGATTATGAAATGCCGGCAGGAAGTTATGTTTGTAGTTGCGGATCCGGAAAGTAAGTCATGCCATGGAATTCTAACGGTCAGGAAGGTGTTCGATATCGACAACGAACGGGTGGATCTTGTACTCAATTTGCGCAAAAGACGGGCACCTAATGCGAGTATTGTAGTGAATGAACGCAAAGGGAGACGCTTTGAATGCGGGTATTGTGAGTATGAATCACGTGCGCAGTATATCACTGCAAGGCACGTTGCCCGCGTTCACCAAAAAAGCATTAGGCCTACGAAATGTGATCTTTGCCCATTCAAAACTATCTATTCTGCAAATTTAAAGAGGCATCATCAAACGGTTCATAATTCTGTTAGTTTGAAGTTGAGGTGTGAGTCGGAGTCCAAGTCGTCGGGGTCGGGGTCAAAGTCGTTGGGATCAAATTCGGGGTCAAAGTCGTCAACAAGCTTAAAATCATCTTCAAGATCAGTTTCAGTTATTCCATTGAATTAGTTTATTGCATTGTTTATAGTTTGAATGATACTTGTTTTTTACTTCTTTGTTTTACACTAATGTCCGTTTACTGGATTACCGGGTTACTTTCGTAATACCAATTTACAAATTTGTAGTCATTTTAAAAGGGAGGAACTGTTCCGTTTAATCATGTTATGCACTTGATCAATATTTAGTGCTCATAACGTACCCCCCCCCTCACTCGTGTTAATTATACCATAGGGGGGGGGGGGGTAGTTTCGTGGGGAAAGTTAGTAGGGGGTAATAATTGGAAACATACCTTAAGCTAACAAAAACGATGATAATATAATTTGAATGATAGAATTGGATATTAAAGGTTAATTAAAAATGAAACAGTTCCAACAGGGATCCGAAGCATGAATTTAAACAGCACGAATTTAGACAATTTAAACGATTCTTACAAGGGCGTTATTGATTGTGTAAATAAAACTTACGCATCAGAAGGAGTAATTCCATTTTGGAGAGGAAATCTGGCAAATTTTATTAGATACTTCCCAACGCAAGCTCTTAATTTTGCGTTTAAAGATCAAATTAAGGCTCTCTTCAAATCCAACAAAAAATATCAACTTCAGTAAGAACAACGTAGTCAACGTTCAACTTAGTCAACGTAGTCAAATTCAGTAAGAAAATTGCTGTGCTGGGTCACTGTCTCTCTGCTTTGTCTACTCTCTGGATTATTGCCGAACCAGATTGGCAAATGATGCTTAAGTTGCTGGAAAGAGCGGAGAGCGACAGTTCAACGGAATGGTAGACGTCTACAGAAAGACATTTGCATCTGACGGCATTGGAGGATTGTACAGAGGATTCGTGATCTCTTGCGTGGGTATCTTTGTGTATCGAGGCTTCTAGTTCGGCATGTACGATCGAAGCCCATATTCTTGGTAGATAACGCCAACTTATTGCTTACCTTCTGCTTGGGATACGGTGTGAACGTAACTGCAGGAGTTTTTTCATACCTCATAGATACAATTAGACGACGAATGATGATGACATCTGGACAAGCTGTCAAGTATAAGGGATCAATTGACCGTCTATGAATGTGCAATGTGCAATGATCAGTATCAAAGATTTATCTTGTTAATAATGCTTCTATTCTAGTTAACAATCCCTGTAAATGTGTGCAAGTGTGTTTAGTATGTAGTATTTCACTGTAATGGAAGCGGACGTACTAGCTAAGCAATACTTGCTTTCCACCGCAAAATAGAGAGATTTGTGCGACAGTAATCTTAAAATATTGAATCCTGAAATTGGTTTAATTGCTTTGTGGAGACCAGTTTGACAAAATTTAAAATAACCCTTGATTCTGCTCATTAACGTACTCTTCGGTGACTCTATGTAGATGAAAGTAAAGCGCACAAGGCTTCTTGAAGAAAATGTTTGCCTTCTGAGGAGTTTAAATAACAAAATTTGGCTCATTTTTGATGACTTTGTAATGGAGAACGAACGAGTCATTTTGTTGAGCAAAATAACATCTGAAAATATGCAAACTAGAGAATGAAATGTTGGTTCAAATCTCACTGAGCGCGAATCTGAATGTAAATCAAAAATTACTTATTGTCAAATTTTCATTGCTATTAGCATAAGAGGGGTACCAGAACCGAAAACAAAAGACGTATGAGATAGAACGGGAGCTGATTGAAATGTCCATTAAATGTCAAGGAAACAAACAATTTACTGTACTTATTTCGAAAAGATATGGGACTTGTCCTCAATGCGACTGCTTGACAGGTCGAAAATAAGAGCAAATAGGTGCAAAGTCCAAAAATGAATTTCCATTTTTAAAAACAGTTAATTTCAGAGTTATTAATAATCATTTATGTCTACATATGAAGCAATTGAGGAATCTCATGTCATTCCGATGTTCAATTGCGGAAAATTTCAAAACCAATGGGATCAAAGATTATTGTTTTAACTTAAAAAGAAACCAAAAAATCCTTTGGAATGTACAAATATCTAAAAATCTGACATTTTCATAGTAATATCAAACCTCGTAGTAACCGTTAAGACAAAGCCGAGAAACATATGTTTGAAGCTAAAACGTTCTTTCACATAAAATTATAGCTCACTGGAATCGGGTTGTGACCTGTGTTTACAAGGACTGGGCTACAAATCGAGCGAAAAACAATTTCAAATAGACGAAGCTCAAAAACTCAAATCTATATTTGGAAACACATATTTTCAAAAGTCATGACAGAAGTTGGATTACAGCAAAAAGCGATGGATTGAGTCGGAACACCTCACAGAGCCAATTGGGCCTGTTAATAATGAGACTAAGTCATGAGCCCACAAAAAACAAATACATAAAGAAACCAAAACTTCAAACAGTTGTACATGACACAGTTCAAGGCACTATAATTATAAGACGTTACCTGAAAGAACTGTAAATCACCACTTTACATTCATCTTAACATCAACAAGTCTTCTTTTTAAAACGACTAATTAGACATGACAACAAAATGAAACACAAAAATTGAACAGTATAGAAATCTTTTTACATAAATTGAACTTGGCCCCATTTTTGACAAAAATAGTCTAAATTGCGAAAGATTTAGCATAAATTCTAGCCACAGAACTCGGATTGATCAATGCAACAACCCTCTTTTCTATCTTTAGAGATGAAATCAATATTACTACCTGTAACAATTTTAACATAACTTAGCAAAATTGACAAAAATTTGGTCAAAATTCCCGAAAATTTGGTCAAAATGTGAAGAAAAACAGGTGAAATACGTCTAATATTCACAAAACTTTACACCTCGATAACTCTCCGTGGAAAGTTCACTGCAATTGGTTTGAGACCTGTGTTTACAGGGACTGGGCTACAAATCGAGCGAAAAACAATTTCAAATAGACGAAGCTCAAAAACTCAAATCTATATTTGGAAAAACATATTTTCAAAAGTCATGACAGAATTTGGATTACAACAAAAAGCGATGGATTGAGTCGGAACACCTCACAGAGCCAATTGGGCCTGTTAATAATGAGACTAAGTCATGAGCCCACAAAAAACAAATACATAAAGAAAACAAAACTTCAAACAATTGTACATGACACAGTTCAAGGCACTATAATTATAAGATGTTACCTGAAAGAACTGTAAATCACCCTTTTACCTTCATCTTAACATCAACAAGTCTTCCTTTTAAAACGACTAATTAGACATGACAACAAAATGAAACACAAAAGTTGAACAGTATAGAAATATCTTTACATAAATTGAACTTGGCCCCATTTTTGACAAAAATAGTCTAAATTGCGAAAAATTTAGGATAAATTCTAGCCACAAATTTCGGATTGATCAATGCAACAACCCTCTTTTCTATCTTTAGAGATGAAATCAATATTACTACCTGTAACAATTTAAACATAATTTAGCAAAATTGACAAAAATTTGGTCAAAATTCCCGAAAATTTGGTCAAAATGTGAATAAAAACAGGTGAAATACGTCTAATATTCACAAAACTTTACACCTCGATAACTCCCCGTGAAAAGCGAAAAATGAAAAAAAAATTATTTACAAATTCTACGCTGGACGGGCTTTCTAATGATACCACTCACAACTCTCTACGATTACTATATCGATCGGCCAAAATTGACTGAATAAAAAAACCCGTTTGAGTCTATAGTTCCTCCCCCCTCAAGAGGGTTCGGAACAATTACTTTCAACAGATAATCAACCGAATAAAATGTTTAGAAAACCCGATGTCGATAAAAGTTTTGGAAATGATGGCCTATGTTTCCTATATTTCTTATGGAAATTCGTAACTGTCTATATTGCCCACTACAACTTATTCAAAGAGATCACAAAGAATTGTCGTTGAGCTAACGATACCAAGTTAGATAATCTCATTGGTAATTTTGGCAGCAAATTTAAAGTAATCAGAAAAGGTCATTTTTTTATTTTGATCTGAGCATTGATATTTTCAAATTTGAAGATCGATAAGGCTAAACTTCGGATGCAGATTGTGATTTAAAGATCTTAGTTAATTGATTGCAAAAAAAATTGATTTGCGAGACTAGAAATGTACGTCATTGTCATTCATTCATTTGGATTTCTGTTACTTCTACTACAGTGTAATTAACTTCAACTGTTTAACGTTGTGCACGCATTTTGTTGTGTGTTTTGTAAGTAGTATAGTAATTTGTTTAATCAACACCTGTTGCGATCATTTCAAAATTGAAAACAGTTTTATTGGTTTCCCCTTTCCATTTTTTGAGGACAATTACATTTTCAAAGGTAAATAATATTTTTTCGGATCTGTTCTTCTTTTTGTTCTCATGCTCCCCCCTACCCCCCCACACACACACACGCTCACACACACACACAAACACACGCACCCACGCACGCACACACACACGCGCGCGCACACAGACACACACACGAACACATAAACACACACACACACACTTGCACACACACACACACACACACACACACACACACCCAAACACACACACACGCACACACACACACTTGCACACACACACAAAACCAAACACACACGCACGCACCCACACACACACGCTAACACACACATTGACACACACACACACGCATGCGCACACACACACACAAACACATGCCACACACACCACACACACACACACCACCTACACACCACACACACACACACCACCCACACACCATTCACACACAACACACACACCACCCACACACCATACACACACCACACACACACACACCACCCACACACCATTCACACACAACACACACACCACCCACACACCATACACACACACAAAACCACACACACACGCACGCACCCACACACACACGCTAACACACACATTGACACACTCACACACGCACGCAAACACACACACAAACACATGCCACACACACCACACACACACACACCACCCACACACCATTCACACACAACACACACACCACCCACACACCATACACACACCACACACACACCCCACCCACACACCATTCACACACAACACACACACCACCCACACACCATACACACACCACACACAAACCACACACACACACACCACACACACACACACCACCCACACACCATTCACACACAACACACACACCACCCACACACCACACACAAACCACACACACACACACGCACGCGCAAACACACACACACACAAACACATGCCACACAACACACACATACACACACACCACCCACACACCATTCACATACATTCACACACACACACACACCACACACAAACCACACACACACACCACACACACACACACCCTTCACACAACACACACACCACACCACCCACACACCATACACACGCCACACACAAACCACATACACACAAACACACGCGCGCGCACACACACACCACACACAAACACCACACACACATACCACATACACAGCACACATCACACAAGTTTTTTTAGACTACAAGGCTATCAAATTGTTTTCATTATTAGATGTTATTTACTTAATAACAGTGGCGATAAACTCGTAGTCTAATGCTGAAGTGTTTTTCCAGTGTCGATCGTAACTACATTTAACTGCTATTATCGTAACAGGTGTTGATTAAAGTTGATTAAATGACTGGTGTTAATTGTTGTTGTAATCTGATAATTCAATCTTCTGGTAGTCATAATTCAATCTTCTGGTAGTCATTCAGTCTTCTACTTCTCCCAACTCCCCCTGCTGCACCCCCCCCCCCCAACCCACTTCCCGAGAGTATTTCAGGAGGACTCTTTTCCCATCCCAAAAAAGCCCACCACACCCCCCCCCCCCACTATTTATTTCAAGCAAGCTTTAACAGTGGCAAATATTGTATTTTTCAATTTGCAGCGCTACCTGCGGGGTCAGTGAGGAAGGTCGCCAACTTCACTAACCCCGGGCCTTACGAGTCTACATAGGAAAAGTGGGAAAAGATGGTCCACTGAAGGGGTGGATCGAATTCGAGCGTGTCACACGTCGCTCCAGTCGCCGAACTCGAGCCGTACAATGGTCAATTCATTTATTTCGTTTCAAGACAGGTAGGGGGTGGTAAAATATACGCAGGGGGGATGGGGAACAATCCGCGGGTAGGGGGGTTTCCAAATGAAGCAAAGTCGTTGAATTTATAGGTTTGTGAATAATTTAATTGAGATTGAGATTTATTTCACTATTTCAGATTGTGAATTTGACGCTGTGACACTTCCTTTATTTTATCCTTCACCTCCAGAAAACGATGTCTCAAGAAGCCAAAGTGCGATATTATCAGAATAGTGCAGCTCAAAGGGAACGTATTGTTACGAGACCGAACGAAAACCTAAATTCGAGTGCGTCAGGTATAAGCGGAGCCCAAATGGTTTATTATGATCAAAATATTATTCAAAGTAATTCAGAGTAATTTTTCAAAGCGCTGTTCCTTAATCAATTTTGAATCCACACACATTATTAGTTTTATTATTATTATTTTTATTTTTATTAGCTAGCTCGAAATTTCAATCTAAAAGAAACATTCTTGCGCATTGAGTTAAATTTACCAAAACTGTTTTAATATGATTAATATTATTATTATTTATTATTATTATTTTTATTATTTATTTTTATTATTATTTATTATTATTATTTTTATTATTATTATTATTATTATTATTATTATTATTATTATTATTATTATTATTATTATTATTATTATTATTATTATTATTATTATTATTATTATTATTATTATTATTATTACTGTTTTTATTAATATTATTATAATATTATTTTAATTACTATGAATATTATTATTATTTTTTAATTATTATTATAATTATTATAATTATTATTATTTTCATCATTATTATTTTTAATATTCTCTCTTCGATTAATATTTTCTTGAATGCTTTTTTTAATTACTCTCAAGCAAAGTTTGTAGCAATTATATTAATCCTGTCTCTCTCTCGCTCCATTTCGCTCGACCGATTTTCTGTTTAACCATTTGACTTTTTTTGCTTAAAACGGTATAAATGCATAATGCCAGCAGGGCATTGAGGGCTCTTAGAGACTTTCCGCTGACTAGACTCTAATCATGCAATTCACCGAAACAGTCTAAGGGACATAAATTTGCGATGTGAAGGGCGGCTGCGATTCTTAGAGTATGTCCACATCACCCCCTACCTTGACCTCCCTAAACAATCTTAACCCCCTCACCGCCAATCTTTTTTGGTATAAATAAAGATTTATATTTGAAGACGTAATTTCTTTTTGTTTGGATTCTAATATCACTGCTATGTTTGAAGCTTTTTTTCTTTAGTCGCAAGTTTCCAAGCTGCCAACACGAAATAGCCGTGGTTTAGATGCAAACGATAGAAAGTTTGCACTAGAGGCTTTGGAGATAGCAAAACATTAGCTCGCTAAAAGATACTGGTGTGTTTATTTCGAGGATTTAAAATGCGGCGTTGTATGGTCGAGAAGTGACACTATCTGCTTGGACATGAAAGAACGGCTTTATATAAAAGTGAGAATTTTTTACTTCCTATCATTTTTTTCTCCGTTGAAAATTCTTTTCCATTTTTCTTTGTTTTTCAGCAAGATGACGAAGTTAATATCAAATGGAACAAGAAAAACCCGCGAACGAAGTCCTATATTTGGAACGCGATAGTTCTTGCCGTTGGGCATGAAAATTTTTGTTACGAACGCATGCAAGAAGCATGCGTTCAAATAAAGGATGCTCAGGGTAACCAGAGTTTTCAACCCTTAGTCCACGTTGTTGTTGTTGTGGATCCAGACCTAACAGTCTACGAAGACGTAGGTCAAATTTTGTTAAATCAGAATAACTTGCCGAATGGCGCGAGACGAAAGCTCGAAATGGCAGCGTCACAGAATGGTACCAATGAAAACGATAACCAGGAATGCAGTTTTGTAGCAGCGGGGACAGAGGGTAGTCCATCGGGGCAAAAGTTTATTTTATTGAAACCGGAAGATGTATCAAGGACCTTGAGTGAAATTGCATTCAATCAGCAAATTGAGGAACCGAATTGCAGTGCAATTGGTGGCAACAAGGTAGAAATCTCAATAATTTTTTTTCAATCAAACAGTTTTCTTAATTCAACTTTTTGTAGAGTTTTGAGGAGTCAAACAATGAAAGGAGTGATGCAAAGATAGTTTCCTCAACTCCCGGAAACGTTAAGAAGGTTAAAAAGCCAAAAACCATTGACCCAAGTGAGGCAGCAGAAGTAAAACACAGAAAAGTTGATCGTGAAGCTGCAGATGCAATGAAAGCGGCTGCAGACAAAATTATGGAAGCTGAACAACTCATAATTAACTGCATGACGGAACTAAAGCCAGAACTGAAGGCACTCTCTAATAGGAACTACAGGGAGATACAGATTTCGACAAATGCCATTAAACAACTCGTAAGATTTTTTACATATTTATTAGGTTAAGTTCCAAATAAATGAGGTAGGTTCCACAACTGATAAAAAATAGATAGGTAGCACTACATTTTTTAATCAAGTTTTTTAGTCATGAAAAATGGTTTTGGTTTTTAGACATCAGAGGTGTGCAAATTAGGAGTTCTTCTTCCTAAGGCAAAAAGCTTTCCAGATGGAGGAAAGCAAAAGGGCCAGGGAAAGGTACTGATTTGGCGGCAGTCACCAGCTCAACTCCTCAGCTCATTGGAAGGAATGCCAGCAAGAAGCTCTGGTTTGATGATGAAATGAAAAACCACATGCTTTCTCCGAAAAGCAAACAAAAAGAAGGGGTTCCGATGCGCACTGATTTCTCTCCGACAAGGAAGGAGCTTTTTAAAGGTTACTTGAATCGTGTTTGTTAAATGAAAAATTTTGTCAAGTCTTGTGATGATGAATTCAGTTCGTGAAATTTAAACACAATTAAACTTTAAAAATATCTGTTTGGCTAGAAAATTAATTTGATGACCGGGTTTCAATTTAATTAATTTCGGCAAAATTGCTTAAACTTTTTTAAAATGATTTTTAGATCTCTTCCGACTCAAATTTGAAAAAAGTTGGCTGCACACGTATGAGCTGGCCAAGGTGAGTTTAAACAACAGGGGGAATGAACTGAAATCAATCGAAAGAAGGAGTTCTGAGCATTGTCAAAATGTTGAAGCATCAGAAAACATTGTTGTCCGGACGGAAAATGTGCAGTCATCTTACCAGGAAGAACAGATGTTTGAAAGAGATGAGCAAGAGCTTGCTCTCGATAATTAATGTAATTTATTCATATGGAAGCAAAAACTAGAAAATAAACGGATTTTTTTCTTCATAATAGCCATGTTTCTGTTGAATCCTCGTTTTTTGTTTCGTTTGTCTGGATATATCTTTACTGATGCTGAACTTAAATTTTGCTGATCGTTTATCTATTTATCTGCTGATCAGAGATTTTTAGAGTTTTTGTTAAGCAGATTTTGATGCTTTAAGTTGTTCAAGAGATAACTTGCGTCATTGTGTTTATTGCTGTAAGCAACATCTGATTTTTTACAGATATCCTCAATATAATTTGGTATCATGATTCAGATGCTTTCAAAGTTAACAATGCTCTCCGATTATTCTCGTTTGTTTTTTAATTGATTTTCTGCAATAGTTTCTTGAAAACCTGCTTTTAAAGATATTGTTTAAGAAGGAGAGGCTATAGTTTGTGTTTTAATTCGTTTGCCAGTAACGAATTTTCTTCAGATGTAATGATACCTAAGAAAATAGAGTGGTCTATTTTGGCGCAATGCGATTTTTTTGCTGTCCAAAGATTAGTCGAGACGCCAAATCGTCCAGCAATGAAAGCTTTAGAACCAATGCAAGAAAACATACTTGAAAAAAAGTTGAAGAAAGATTTAAAGTGGAAACAGACGTATGAGGCCGTGTCATTGTCGTACAAAAGCCTTCCACCCGATTTTCAAATTTGCCATGATAATTTTGGTGTTTACAGACTTATTTACAGCGGTACAAAACTTTTATATTCATCGAGCGTGTTGAGAAGAAATCCTATTGGGTTTGTTTTGCCCATACCGGAAGGAGTTGTCACCAACCTTTCGGTTATGTCTTCGGAAAAAACTGGGCAGCAACTTTTGCTACTAGAGCCAATCAGGTTTGTTAATTCCGATTGTAGCCCAAATTGTGATTACGATTTTTCGAGCGATGCTGGTCTGGTTCAATTGCGCGTCAAACGGCGTATCAACCCTGGGGAAGAGTTATTTGTAAAATACGGCCCCGAGTTTTTTGAAATCAATAGCTGCCTATGCCGCACTTGTGAAGTTGAAAAAAGTCAACACGAGAAAGATAATATTGCTTTTGATTTGCTCTTGATTGCCGTTCCGAGTGATTTGGCTGAAGAGGAAATAAGCAACTTTGTCTCGGAAAATTTTCATAGCCCTACTTCTCCTGAAGCTAGTAACGTGCGAAAGAAAAGAATCAGAGGGCGAGAATTGGTTGAGATGTTCAATGCTGCGACAAGTAGTCCGCTGAGTGTATCTGGATCTCCCCCAGGTGTGCTATATGCCTCCCCAGTATCTCATCGGGTTGGTTCACCTCTTGAACGAGAAGAAGACATCTCAAGTGTAGGTCTGAGTTTTGAAGTTTTATCAGAAGGTTCGGATACAACAAGCGAGTCACTTCATCAATCTCTCTCCGAAGTATCAGAGCCATCTCCTCATAGCAACGAAATGAGCTCAGATGAAGACAAATCCAACCAACTAATAGTTCCTAACAATTCGACTGACTCTCCAAATTCTCTTTCGTCTTCGCCTAATTTTGAAGTTTTAGAAACTGGAAACATTCTCGAACAGTTTTTGTATGAGGGAAGCAATATTTCTTGTAGTGACGCAGTTTCTGTAACCGATCTCTTCTGTTCACGCTTCAAGCTCACAGATGAGTGTTCTTCTTCACTACATAGCCTAATAAAAACAGTACTTCCTGCCGAAAATTCGTTCCCTTCTGGTTAATCTTATGTCAAAAGAGTGAAAAAACAATTTTTTAATGAAGTGAGAGTCTTAAAGGAAACTCCAACTTTTTCTTTCTGTGTTATGAACTTCAGATTCCAACTTCGAGATATCATTCAGAAACATTTACAGGAGGTTTTCAAGTATAGTGCAAGTCGGAGGGAGAACGGTTTCTTGGATTTTAACTGCGAAAAGTTCCCTTTAGTTGAAGAAAACAGCTCAGGAATTTTGACTTTCAATTTGATACTATTCTCAGACGGTGTAAGCATAAAAAAATCTACCATGAAAAAAGAGTTGTGGCCAATTTGGGTTCAACTAGCTGATTTGCCTCCTCGTCAGAGGATGTCGCAGAAAAATATAGTACTTGCAGGGCTTTGCGTTGGACAGGTGCAACACCATTGGAATGAAATAGTTGTTCCTCTGAAAGGAGAAACGATCTCCCACGTCGAAGTTGTAGACAAAAACCTATCGTGTTTTTTTCAAATTCAAACTCTTAGTGTCCGATCTTGGGGCTAAGAACCATATACTTAATATGTTTAAATTTAACGGCTACTTTGGCTGCCATTACTGTACGGTCATGGGGAAGACAATAGGCAGAACGCATTCTTATTATCCGTTTAATCAGACCGGTCAAATAAGGGAGCCTCTAATCAACGATGTTTACGTGAATCTAGCACAGTGTTCCGACTCAAACACCCTATATAATGTTGCTGGTGTTAAAGGTCGAAGCCCTTTTTCATCATTGATTGAAGGATTACCTTTCTCCGCACCAATCAACTACATGCACTGTGTGTTACTTGGTGTCTTTCGGAGCTCTTGCGGTTGTGCTTAAAGGAACTCAAAGCCGATGACAAAATTAAAATTAATCTAGTTATTTCTAACTTATCTTGCCCGAGGGAAATTGTTTCGTTTTCTCGCAAAATCAGACCACTTGACGAGCTGGCCCAATTCAAAGCCAACGAACATTTTAATTGGCTGTTTTATCTCAGTCCCGTTCTTTTCATGGATCGACTACCCCAACCTTTGTATTTCCATCTGTCTAGGCTATCTTTTGGGATTCGTCTCCTCCTTGAGTCTAGCGATGATTCAAATGTTAATAAATCAAGTTCTCTTCTTAACAAATTTTGCGAGGAAATTATTTCTATTCATTCCGGAAACGATCGAATAGAAACGATAAACTTCCACTGTTTAAAACACTTTTGTGATCAAGTGAAAAGATTTGGGCCGCTTTTTTGTTATTCGGCCATGTGTTTCGAAGCAGCTAATCGAGTGTTGGGCGATATGTTCAGTGGTTCACATTCAGAGTTTGAAGTAATATGTCGTAGAGTCTTGCAGCGACAGAAACTTTCTCACGCTGAAATCGAGAATGAACAATTAAAAAATGTTTTGGACAAATTGAATGGCAATTCCGTCTCGACTGATGAAATTTATAGTGACGAATTTATTGAAACGCAGGCGGTTCGAGAAGGGAAGAAGTTATACCCTGCAGCAGAGTTTTCCAACCGCGTTCTTTTCAAGGGTGTTTATTTTGACTGTGAAGCCTATAAAAGATCCAATTTTGGTAATTGCTATGTTTCCTTTGAGGATGAAAATCGACAGAAATTCGGTAAAATACAATTTTTTGTCAAATTTCCAGAGCATCCCCTTAACCAAGAAATCATGGCCAGTATCCAGATTTTCCCAGTAATTAAAAAAAATTGGACTAATAGAAGGATACATTTATTCGGTATGTGCGGGCAGTAGTTTTCGAAACGAGAGCCTGATAAACTTGAGAGGTGTTTCATGATTAAACTTTGCTCCAGTTTCGAGCATTCGTGATCTTATTCAGTGATTAGGATTAACTGATTTCTTTTTTATAACATACTAGTATTGTCTTCTTTTGATATTTAAAACCGATATGCTGTTTTTTGCAATTTGAATATTTTTTGCTTGAAATAAATTTTTTACAACAAAGCTTTTCTCGTAAAAACTGACTCGAAGACGGAACCTTTGCTGTTTCAAACCTTTTTAGAACATTTGCATCGAGTTACTGGACTTGGTATGCAATAATTCTAACTTTTTTCTGCATAGTTCTTTGAAAAACATCACTGTTTTTCTGAGGCATCAAGCTACTGAGCTTGTTATGCCATTTTCTCCAAGTTTTGTAAAACTGCTTTTCTCGTTCAAGCTGACTCGAAGTAGGAACTTTTGCTGTTTCAAACCTTTTTAGAACATTTGCATCAAGTTACTGGACTCGGTATGCAATAATTCTAACTTTTGTCTGCATAGTTCTTTGAAAAACTTCACTGTTTTTCTGAGGCATCAAGCAACTGAGCTTGTTATGCCATTTTCTCCAAGTTTTGGAAAACTGCTTTTCTCGTTCAAGCTGACTTGAAGTAGGAACTTTTGCTGTTTCATACCTTTTTAGAACATTTGCATCGAGTTACTGGACTCGGTATGCAATAACTTTACCTTTTTTCTGCATAGTTCTTTGAAAAACTTCACTGTTTTTCTGAGGCCTCAAGCTACTGAGCTTTTTATGCCATTTTCTCCAAGTTTTGGAAAACTGCTTTTCTCGTTCAAGCTGACTCGAAGTAGGAACTTCTGCTGTTTCAAAACTTTTTAGAACATTTGCATCGAGTTACTGGACTCGGTATGCAATAATTCTAACTTTTTTCTGCATAGTTCTTTGGAAGACTTCACTGTTTTTCTGAGGCATCAAGCTACTGAGCTTGTTATGCCATTTTCTCCAAGTTTTGGAAAACTGCTTTTCTCGTTCAAGCTGACTTGAAGTAGGAACTTTTGCTGTTTCATACCTTTTTAGAACATTTGCATCGAGTTACTGGACTCGGTATGCAATAACTCTAACTTTTTTCTGCATAGTTCTTTGAAAAACTTCACTGTTTTTCTGAGGCATCAAGCTACTGAGCTTGTTATGCCATTTTCTCCAAGTTTTGGAAAACTGCTTTTCTCGTTCAAGCTGACTCGAAGTAGGAACTTCTGCTGTTTCAAACCTCTTTAGAACATTTGCATCGAGTTACTGGACTCGGTATGCAATAATTCTAATTTTTTTCTGTATAGTTCTTTGGAAGACTTCACTGTTTTTCTGAGGCATCAAGCTACTGAGCTTGTTATGCCATTTTCTCCAAGTTTTGGAAAATTGCTTTTCTCGTTCAAGCTGACTTGAAGTAGGAACTTTTGCTGTTTCAGCCTTTTTAGAACATTTGCATCAAGTTACTGGACTCGGTATGCAATAATTTTAACTTTTTTCTGCATAGTTCTTTGAAAAACTTCAATGTTTTTCTGAGGCATCAAGCTACTGAGATTGTTTTGCCATTTTCTCCAAGTTTTGGAAAACTGCTTTTCTCGTTCAAGCTGACTTGAAGTAGGAACTTTTGCTGTTTCATACCTTTTTAGAACATTTGCATCGAGTTACTGGACTCGGTATGCAATAACTTTACCTTTTTTCTGCATAGTTCTTTGAAAAACTTCACTGTTTTTCTGAGGCATCAAGCTACTGAGCTTTTTATGCCATTTTCTCCAAGTTTTGGAAAACTGCTTTTCTCGTTCAAGCTGACTCGAAGTAGGAACTTCTGCTGTTTCAAAACTTTTTAGAACATTTGCATCGAGTTACTGGACTCGGTATGCAATAATTCTAACTTTTTTCTGCATAGTTCTTTGGAAGACTTCACTGTTTTTCTGAGGCATCAAGCTACTGAGCTTGTTATGCCATTTTCTCCAAGTTTTGGAAAACTGCTTTTCTCGTTCAAGCTGACTTGAAGTAGGAACTTTTGCTGTTTCATACCTTTTTAGAACATTTGCATCGAGTTACTGGACTCGGTATGCAATAACTCTAACTTTTTTCTGCATAGTTCTTTGAAAAACTTCACTGTTTTTCTGAGGCATCAAGCTACTGAGCTTGTTATGCCATTTTCTCCAAGTTTTGGAAAACTGCTTTTCTCGTTCAAGCTGACTCGAAGTAGGAACTTCTGCTGTTTCAAAACCCTTTAGAACATTTGCATCGAGTTACTGGACTCGGTATGCAATAATTCTAACTTTTTTCTGCATAGTTCTTTGGAAGACTTCACTGTTTTTCTGAGGCATCAAGCTACTGAGCTTGTTATGCCATTTTCTCCAATTTTTGGAAAACTGCTTTTCTCGTTCAAGCTGACTTGAAGTAGGAACTTTTGCTGTTTCATACCTTTTTAGAACATTTGCATCGAGTTACTGGACTCGGTATGCAATAACTCTAACTTTTTTCTGCATAGTTCTTTGAAAAACTTCACTGTTTTTCTGAGGCATCAAGCTACTGAGCTTGTTATGCCATTTTCTCCAAGTTTTGGAAAACTGCTTTTCTCGTTCAAGCTGACTCGAAGTAGGAACTTCTGCTGTTTCAAAACTCTTTAGAACATTTGCATCGAGTTACTGGACTCGGTATGCAATAATTCTAATTTTTTTCTGTATAGTTCTTTGGAAGACTTCACTGTTTTTCTGAGGCATCAAGCTACTGAGCTTGTTATGCCATTTTCTCCAAGTTTTGGAAAATTGCTTTTCTCGTTCAAGCTGACTTGAAGTAGGAACTTTTGCTGTTTCAGCCTTTTTAGAACATTTGCATCAAGTTACTGGACTCGGTATGCAATAATTTTAACTTTTTTCTGCATAGTTCTTTGAAAAACTTCAATGTTTTTCTGAGGCATCAAGCTACTGAGATTGTTATGCCATTTTCTCCAAGTTTTGTAAAACTGCTTTTCTCGTTCAAGCTGACTCGAAGTAGGAACTTCTGCTGTTTCAAACCTTTTTAGAACATTTGCATCGAGTTACTGGACTCGGTATGCAATAATTCTAACTTTTTTTCTGCATAGTTCTTTGGAAGACTTCAGTGTTTTTCTGAGGCATCAAGCTACTGAGCTTGTTATGCCATTTTCTCCAAGTTTTGGAAAACTGCTTTTCTCATTCAAGCTGACTTGAAGTAGGAACTTTTTCTGTTTCAAACCTTTTTAGAACATTTGCATCGAGTTACTGGACTCGCTATGCAATAATTCTAACTTTTTTCTGCATAGTTCTTTGAAAAATTTCACTGTTTTTCTGAGGCATCAAGCTACTGAGCTTGTTATGCCATTTTCTCCAAATTTTGTAAAACTGCTTTTCTCGTTCAAGCTGACTCGAAGTAGATACTTTTGCTGCTTCAAACATTTTTAGAACATTTGCATCGAGTTACTGGACTCGGTATGCAATAATTCTAACTTTTTTCTGCATAATTCTTTGAAAAACATCACTGTTTTTCTGAGGCATCAAGCTACTGAGCTTGTTTTGCCATTTTCTCCAAGTTTTGGAAAACTGCTTTTCTCGTTCAAGCTGACTCGAAGTAGGAACTTTTCCCGTTTCAAACCTTTTTAGAACATTTGCATCGAGTTACTGGACTCGGTATGCAATAATTCTAACTTTTTTCTGCATAGTTCTTTGAAAAAGCTCACTGTTTTTCTGAGGCATCAAGCTACTGAGCTTGTTATGCCAATTTCTCCAAGTTTTGGAAAACTGCTTTTCTCGTTCAAGCTGACTCGAAGTAGGAACTTTTGATGTTTCAAACCCTTTTTAGAACATTTGCATCGAGTTACTGGACTCGGTATGCAATAATTCTAATTTTTTTCTGTATAGTTCTTTGAAAAACTTCACTGTTTTTCTGAGGCATCAAGCTACTGAGCTTGTTATGCCATTTTCTACAAGTTTTGTAAAACTGCTTTTCTCGTTCAAGCTGACTCGAAGTAGGAACTTTTGCTGTTTCAAACCCTTGTAGAACATTTGCATCGAGTTACTGGACTCGGTATGCAATAATTCTAACTTTTTTATGCATAGTTCTTTGGAAGACTTCAGTGTTTTTCTGAGGCATCAAGCTACTGAGCTTGTTATGCCATTTTCTCCAAGTTTTGGAAAACTGCTTTTCTCGTTCAAGCTGACTTGAAGTAGGAACTTTTTCTGTTTCAAACCTTTTTAGAACATTTGCATCGAGTTACTGGACTCGCTATGCAATAATTCTATCTTTTTTCTGCATAGTTCTTTGAAAAACTTCACTGTTTTTCTGAGGCATCAAGCTACTGAGCTTGTTATGCCATTTTCTCCAAATTTTGTAAAACTGCTTTTCTCGTTCAAGCTGACTCGAAGTAGATACTTTTGCTGCTTCAAACCTTTTTAGAACATTTGCATCGAGTTACTGGACTCGGTATGTAATAATTCTAACTTTTTTCTGCATAGTTCTTTGAAAAACATCACTGTTTTTCTGAGGCATCAAGCTACTGAGCTTGTTTTGCCATTTTCTCCAAGTTTTGGAAAACTGCTTTTCTCGTTCAAGCTGACTCGAAGTAGGAACTTTTGCTGTTTCAAATCTTTTTAGAACATTTGCATCGAGTTACTGGACTCGGTATGCAATAATTCTAACTTTTTTCTGCATAGTTCTTTGAAAAACCTCACTGTTTTTCTGAGGCATCAAGTTACTGAGCTTGTTATGCCATTTTCTCCAAGTTTTGGAAAACTGCTTTTCTCGTTCAAGCTGACTCGAAGTAGGATTTTTGCTGTTTCAAACCTTTTTAGAACATTTGCATCGAGTTACGGGACTCGGTATGCAATAATTCTAATTTTTTTCTGTATAGTTCTTTGAAAAACTTCACTGTTTTTCTGAGGCATAAAGCTACTGAGCTTGTTATGCCATTTTCTACAAGTTTTGTAAAACTGCTTTTCTCGTTCAAGCTGACTCGAAGTAGGAACTTTTACTGTTTCAAACCCTTGTAGAACATTTGCATCGAGTTACTGGACTCGGTATGCAATAATTCTAACTTTTTTCTGCATAGTTCTTTGAAAAACTTCACTGTGTTTCTGAGGCATCAAGCTACTGAGCTTGTTATGCCATTTTCTCCAAGTTTTGTAAAACTGCTTTTCTCGTTCAAGCTGACTCGAAGTAGGAACTTTTGCTGTTTCAAACCTTTTTAGAACATTTGCATCGAGTTACTGGACTCGGTATGCAATAATTCTAATTTTTTTCGCATAATTCTTTGAAAAACTTCACTGTTTTTCTGAGGCATCAATCTGCTGAGCTTGTTATGCCATTTTCTCCAAGTTTTGTAAAACTGCTTTTCTCGTTCAAGCTGACTCGAAGTAGGAACTTTTGCTGTTTCAAACCTTTTTAGAACATTTGCATCGAGTTACTGGACTCGGTATGCAATAACTCTAACTTTTTTCTGCATAGTTCTTTGAAAAACATCACTGTTTTTCTGAGGCATCAATCTGCTGAGCTTGTTATGCCATTTTCTCCAAGTTTTGTAAAACTGCTTTTCTCGTTCAAGCTGACTCGAAGTAGGAACTTTTGCTGTTTCAAACTTTTTTAGAACATTTGCATCGAGTTACTGGACTCGGTATGCAATAATTCTAACTTTTTTCTGCATAGTTCTTTGAAAAACTTCACTGTGTTTCTGAGGCATCAAGCTACTGAGCTTGTTATGCCATTTTCTCCAAGTTTTGTAAAACTGCTTTTCTCGTTCAAGCTGACTCGAAGTAGGAACTTTTGCTGTTTCAAACCTTTTTAGAACATTTGCATCGAGTTACTGGACTCGGTATGCAATAATTCTAATTTTTTTCGCATAATTCTTTGAAAAACTTCACTGTTTTTCTGAGGCATCAATCTGCTGAGCTTGTTATGCCATTTTCTCCAAGTTTTGTAAAACTGCTTTTCTCGTTCAAGCTGACTCGAAGTAGGAACTTTTGCTGTTTCAAACCTTTTTAGAACATTTGCATCGAGTTACTGGACTCGGTATGCAATAACTCTAACTTTTTTCTGCATAGTTCTTTGAAAAACATCACTGTTTTTCTGAGGCATCAAGCTACTGAGCTTGTTTTGCCATTTTCTCCAAGTTTTGGAAAACTGCTTTTCTCGTTCAAGCTGACTCGAAGTAGATACTTTTGCTGCTTCAAACCTTTTTAGAACATTTGCATCGAGTTACTGGACTCGGTATGTAATAATTCTAACTTTTTTCTGCATAGTTCTTTGAAAAACATCACTGTTTTTCTGAGGCATCAAGCTACTGAGCTTGTTTTGCCATTTTCTCCAAATTTTGGAAAACTGCTTTTCTCGTTCAAGCTAACTCGAAGTAGGAACTTTTGCTGTTTCAAATTCAAATCTTTTTAGAACATTTGCATCGAGTTACTGGACTCGGTATGCAATAATTCTAACTTTTTTCTGCATAGTTCTTTGAAAAAACCTCACTGTTTTTCTGAGGCATCAAGTTACTGAGCTTGTTATGCCATTTTCTCCAAGTTTTGGAAAACTGCTTTTCTCGTTCAAGCTGACTCGAAGTAGGAACTTTTGATGTTTCAAACCCTTTTTAGAACATTTGCATCGAGTTACGGGACTCGGTATGCAATAATTTTAATTTTTTTCTGTATAGTTCTTTGAAAAACTTCACTGTTTTTCTGAGGCATCAAGCTACTGAGCTTGTTATGCCATTTTCTACAAGTTTTGTAAAACTGCTTTTCTCGTTCAAGCTGACTCGAAGTAGGAACTTTTGCTGTTTCAAACCCTTGTAGAACATTTGCATCGAGTTACTGGACTCGGTATGCAATAATTCTAACTTTTTTCTGCATAGTTCTTTGAAAAACTTCACTGTGTTTCTGAGGCATCAAGCTACTGAGCTTGTTATGCCATTTTCTCCAAATTTTGTAAAACTGCTTTTCTCGTTCAAGCTGACTCGAAGTAGGATTTTTGCTGTTTCAAACCTTTTTAGAACATTTGCATCGAGTTACTGGACTCGGTATGCAATAATTCTAATTTTTTTCGCATAATTCTTTGAAAAACTTCACTGTTTTTCTGAGGCATCAATCTGCTGATCTTGTTATGCCATTTTCTCCAAGTTTTGTAAAACTGCTTTTCTCGTTCAAGCTGACTCGAAGTAGGAACTTTTGCTGTTTCAAACCTTTTTAGAACATTTGCATCGAGTTACTGGACTCGGTATGCAATAACTCTAACTTTTTTCTGCATAGTTCTTTGAAAAACTTCACTGTTTTTCTGAGGCATCAAGCTACTGAGCTTTTTATGCCATTTTCTCTAAGTTTTGTAAAACTGCTTTTCTCGTTCAAGCTGACTCGAAGTAGGAACTTTTGCTGTTTCAAACTTTTTTAGAACATTTGCATCGAGTTACTGGACTCGGTATGCAATAATTCTAACTTTTTTCTGCATAGTTCTTTGAAAAACTTCACTGTTTTTCTGAGGCATCAAGCTACTGAGCTTGTTATGCCATTTTCTCCAAGTTTTGTAAAACTGCTTTTCTCGTTCAAGCTGACTCGAAGTAGGAACTTTTGCTGTTTCAAACCTTTTTAGAACATTTGCATCGAGTTACTGGACTATGTATGCAATAATTCTAACTTTTTTCTGCATAGTTCTTTGAAAAACTTCACTGTGTTTCTGAGGCATCAAGCTACTGAGCTTGTTATGCGATCTTCTCCAAAATTGGTAAAACTGCTTTTTTCGTTCACGCTGACTCGAAGTAGGAACCTTTGCTGTTTCAAACATTTTTAGAACATTTGCATCGAGTTACTGGACTCGGTATGCAATAATTCTAACCCACGATAAACTGTTTACTTTTGGGTAAATTGCTCCTACACTAATTTGATCAACACCTGTTGCGATAATAGCTGTTAAATGAACTGCCAGTGTAATAAATTTTAATGCCCGATCGACACTGGAAAAACACTTCAGCCTTAGACTACGAGTTTCTCCCACTCGTCTTGCCACTGTTACTAAGAAAACAGTGGCGATAAAAGAGTGGCGATAAACTCGTAGTCTAATGATGGAAACAGTTTGATAAACTTGTAGTCTAAAAAAACTTGTGTGGTGTGTGCTGTGTATGTGGTATGTGTGTGTGGTGTGTGTATGGTGTGTGGGTGGTGTGGTTTGTGTTGTGTGTGAATGGTGTGTGGGTGGTGTGTGTGTGTTTAGCGTGTAGGTGGTGGGTGGTGTAGTGTGTGAATGGTGTGTGGGTGTTGTGTGTGTGTGTGGTGTGTAGGTGGTGTGTGTGTGGTGTGTGGCATGTGTTTGTGTGTGTGTGCGCGCGTGCGTGCGTGTGTGTGTTAGCGTGTGTGTGTGGGTTCGTGCGTGTGTGTGTGTGTGTTTGTGTGCGTGTGTGTGTGTTAGCGTGCGTGTGTGTGTGCAAGTGTGTGTGTGTGTGTTTGTGTGCGTGTGTGTGTTAGCGTGTGTGTGTGTGCGTGCATGTGTGTTTGGATGTGTGTGCGTGTGTGTGTGCAAGTGTGTGTGTGTGTGTTTATGTGTTCGTGTGTGTATGCGCGTGTCTGTGTGCGCGTGTGTGTGTGTGCGTGCGTGGGTGTGTGTGTGGGTGTGTGTGCGTGCGTGTGTGTGTGTGTGTGTTTGTGTGTGTGTGTGCGTGCGTGCGTGCGTGTGTGTGTGTGTGTTTCTGTGTGTGCGTGTGTGTGTGCGTGTCTGTGTTTGTGTATGTGTGTGTGGGAGAGGGGGGGCATGAGGACAAAACGAAGAACAGATCTGAAGAAGTATAACTTACTTTTGAAAGTGTAATTGTCCACAAAAAATAAAGAGGATGTTCAAAAAAAAATCAAACCAATAAAACTGTGTTCAATTTTGAAATGATCGCAACAGGGCTTGATTTAAAAAATTACCACTCGGTTGTTATCGCCCTCGAAGTTATCATAACACCTCGGATTCGCCTCGGAGTTTGATAACTTCTCGGTGGCGATAAAAACCGTGTGCTAATATTCATTCACAACCACTAAGGTGAAATTAAGGATATTCGAAGGTACAAATTCAAGTTAGTTTTGCGTTTTACCTCCATTTTCACCCCCTCCCCCCAAACCAACTATCCCGCAGGAATAAATGCGAAGTAAGCTTGTTCAGTAATTTGCTTTAGTATGCGATGTATTAACGCATGTCAGGCCGCACATCATCTATAGTCTGTTCTGTCTTTCCTTTTCTGTCTGTCTGTAAGTCTTTAATAGCATTGAAATGTTTAGTCATTGAATTTTCGTTCAATTTGCGGTCTGTTAATTTGACGTGTAAACCGCCCCGTCACTCAATCATTATCCACGCCTACTTCCTTTGCGTTGAAGGCGTGCCTTAAATTTCTCTACGTTGGTTGCTTCTATTGTAGAAGGGCAATTGCCGTTTCCCCTTTCAACGTGCCTCAGCCTTTGTCTGAACAAAAAACGGTGTGTGTGTGTGTGCGTGTGTGTGTGTGTGTGTGTGTGTCTGCGTGCGTGCGTGTGTGTGTGAGTCTGTGTGTGCGCGTGTGTGTGTGTGTGCGCGCGCACGCGCGTGTGTGTGTGCTGTTTTTATGCGGCTTGTGTGTGGATTTTGTGTGTGTGTGTAGTTTGGGTGTGGTGTGTGTAATGTGTGTGTGTGTGTGTGCGTGTGTGTGTGTGCACGCGCGTGTGTGTGTGCTGTTTTTGTGCGGCGTGTGTGTGGATTGTGTGTGTGTAGTTTGGTTGTGGTGTGTGTAATGTGCATGGGTGCGTGTGTGTGTGTGTGCGTGCGTGTGTGTTTGAGTCTGTGTGTGTGTACGCGCGTGTGTGTGCGCGTGTGTGTGTGTGTGTGTGTGCGCGCGCACGCGCGTGTGTGTGCTGTTTTTGTGCGGCGTGTGTGTGGATTGTGTGTGTGTAGTTTGGGTGTGGTGTGTGTAATGTGTATGGGTGCGCGCGTGTGTGTGTGTGTGCGTGCGTGTCTCTGTGTGTGCGCGCGTGTGTGTGCGCGCACGTGTGTGTGTGTGTGTGTGCGCGCGTGCGTGTGTGTGTGTGGTGTGGTGTGGTGTGTGTGTGTGTGTGCGTGTGTGTGTGTGTGTGTGTGCGTGTGTGTGTGTAGTTTGGGTGTGGTGTGTGTGTAGTTTGGGTGTGGTGTATGTAATGTGTGTGCGCGTGTATGTGTGTGTGTGTGTGCGCACGCGTGTGTGTGTGTGCTGTTTTTGTGCGGCGTGTGTGTGGATTGTGTGTGTGTGTGTGTGTGTAGTTTGGTTGTGGTGTGTGTAATGTGTGTGTTCGTGCGTGTGTGTGTGTGTGTTTGTGCGTGCGTGTGTGTGTGAGTCTGTGTGTGTGCGCGCGCGTGTGTGTTCGCACGCGTTTGTGTGTGTGCTGTTTTTGTGCGGCGTGTGTGTGGAATGTGTGTGTGTGTGTGTAGTTTGGGTGTGGTGTGTGTAATATGTGTGTGTGCGACTGTGTGTGTGCGTGCCTGTGTGTGTGTGTGTTGTGCGTGTGTGTGTGTGCCACGCGCGTGTGTGTGTGCTGTTTTTTAAGCGGCGTGTGTGTGGATTGCTTGTGTGTGTGTAGTTTGTGTGTGGTGTGTGTAATGTGTGTGTGTGCGCGTGCGCGCGTGTGTGTGTGTGTGCGTGTGTGTGTGAGTCTGTGTGTGCGCGTGTGTGTGTGTGTGTGTGCGCACGCGCGTGTGTGTGTGTGTGCGCGTGTGTGTGTGCTGTTTTTGTGCGGCGTGTGTCTGGATTGTGTGTGTGTGTGTAGTGTGGGTGTGGTGTGTGTAATGTGTGTGTGCGTGTGTGCGCGCGTGTGTGTTTGTGTGTGTGTGAGTCTGTGTGTGCGCGTTTGTGTGTGCGCACGCGCGTTTGTGTGCTGTTTTTGTGCGGCGTGTGTGGATTGTCTGTGTGTGGTGTGTGTGTGTAGTTTGGGTGTGGTGTGTGTAAAGTGTGTTTGGTGTGTGTTTTTATGTGTGTGTGTTTTTGTGTGTGTGTGTGTTTGTGTGTGTGTGCGTGTGTGTTTGTACGTGTGTCTGTTTGTGTGTGTGTGCGTGTGTGTGCGTGTGTGTGAGTGTGTGTGTATGTGTGTTTGTGTGTGTGTGAGTGTGTTTCTGCTCCGCGAAACTGATTTTAATATTTTTGACCATTTTTTTAATGGTATTAGTAGATTTTTTGTTCCTTTTTAATTAAGTTTTTGCTTATAGATGAAGGTCCTAATAATTGGAGATTCCAATCTGCGGGACTCAGAAATGACGAGCTCTTGCAGCAATATAGGTAAAACAATTTTTTCATAATTTTGATTATAGTGTTTTTTATATCAGTTAACATCTTTTAATCAATTTTTATAGCCCAACATATAACAGTGAAGGTGGTCGTCGATGCGATCATTTGATTGGGCTCACAAAAATGGCTTCTGAATACACGCATGTGTTTGTTATTGTCGGCGATAACGATGCGAAATCAAAGTCAATTTCATATATATGTCAAAAATTTATTGAGTTTCGCGATGCTGTATGGCCGACGGAGGTCAAGTTTGCGGGACATCTGCGACGGAAAGACCTCCTACCCCAACTGGTTTCGAATAACAATATGTATCTACGCAATAAATTAGATTGTCATTTGAAAGGCACCCGTATCATAAGGCGGGAAGACTTTAGTGACGCCTGTCGTTTTCATTTTGACAAGCATGGAGAGGGTTACCGCCATATGGCGGCACTTATTCTGTCGGTATTGAGAGAATTCGCAAAAGATAACTGATTGGATGCCTTTATAATTCCGTTGCCTTTATGAAATACGTGACCTTAATATTGCCTTGTGTTCAGTTGCGTTGGCCCCTAATATCCTTGACCTTAATATTGCCTTATGTGTTCAGTTGCGTTAGCCTTTAAAATCCGTGGCCTTAATATTGTGTTCAGTTGGTTTAACTAATTGACTTCAGTTATTTCCCCAATCTGTTCTTTTCTACCCGACTCAGAGTTGTTTTCAGCCATCAAGCTGTTTTCGCAATCAGCAGCCATCAATGTTCTACCAATGTTCTATAT
This sequence comes from Convolutriloba macropyga, assembly GCF_964194025.1. Taxonomy (NCBI): domain Eukaryota; kingdom Metazoa; phylum Xenacoelomorpha; order Acoela; family Convolutidae; genus Convolutriloba; species Convolutriloba macropyga. The sequence goes on from NC_134472.1 coordinate 50,821,047, forward strand.
CAAAGTTCTATCAATGTTCTATATCAAATTTCTATCAATGTTCTATATCAAAGTTCTATCAATGTTCTATAAACGTTCTTAGTGTTTGTCGAACCACTGGTGCTGCTGTGTTATTTTGTTTCAGATTACTAAATATGATACTCTGGTGAATTGACTATTATTTGTACGGCTCGAATTCGGCGACTGGAGCGACTTGTGACACGCTCGAATTCGATCCAGCCCTTCAGTGGACCATCTTTTCCCACTTTTCCCGTGTGGGCGCGATATTCCCAGGATTTGTGAAGTTGGCCACCTTTTTCACTGTCCCCGCAGGTAGAGCTCCAAGCTGAAAATGACAATATTTACCAATTTAAAGCAAATTTGAAATGCAATTCCAGCTAGAAGAAAGAACAGAGAACTGGAACCTAAAACTAATGGAACTAAAACTAATGAAACTCCGATCTTATTAATTCACTTCATGTATTTATAAATTATAATTCATCTCATTTATAAATTCATGTCATCTTTTCCTTTCCTTTTTTCCTTCAAATAGTGAAAATAGTGAGTGAAATAGGTGAGTGCAAATAGTGCAAAGGATGAGTTATAATAAAAGAGATGATAGTGCATGGATTTAAAAGGGATGATAGTGCATGATAGTGCAATAAAAGAGTTATAGCGCGAACAAATAGAGCGAGTAGAGCGAGAACAATTAGGGGCAATTATCTCGCCTTAGCAGATTGAATTTGTTCACGCTCAAGTGGTTTGTAATTACGCCTGGTCAGATCAAAATCAGACTGGCGCCACTTATGTGCATCTTACGAGCAGTCTGTTGCAAGTACATCTACATGTAAGATACATTAGGCTAGAAAGAATGTGCATAAAATTTGCATGCATATGACTCATTAGGTTGATAAAATACAACCTATACATAACCAGAAGTGACATGTACATAGTAATGATCTTCAAAAAATGCATGATGCAAATTGTACTGATACAGGGCTGCAAAGCTCCTTTAGGTAGCTCCGGGATTTCACTTTATTTAACCCCTAAAAATTGCTTGTGTTTTCAATTGAGACCACTCACAACCCTCTACGATGACTATATCGACGATGAATATAAAAATTTTTGAACGACAAAGAGTTTCCGAACAAAAAAACTTCAGTACAAATTTCCTTCCCCAACTAAAGTGGATAAAAACAAAAAATAAATTCATTATTGCTGTTAATATTAATACTATTTCTGTTATTATTATTATTATTTTAATATTTTTTATGACGAAATAACGCAGTAGCGAAAAGTTGAAGAAGTTGCAAAACCAGAATATCTTTGTAATCACTCGGCGTCAAACTGAAAGAACATCACAACTACTGGCCAAAACTACTAACCACAACACACCATGAGACGTCAGTGGCCACAAAAAAAGTTGAGCAGTTTTGATGGCTTTTTAAGTGTAAACGGAACTGAAAACTAAGACAAGATTCACAAATCAACTTAAAAATCTCATAAATAAACGATGCCTCAGTCAATAAGAGATTTAAATGAAAATTAGTTCCCTGGATTTCACTAAAATAACGCCGTACAAGAACAATGACAAAATCTGTTGCTCTCGGGATTCAGTAATAAGAACACAGAAAGAAAACAAAAAAAACATGCAAGGACAGAAATTCTTTTGAAAAAATTGTTGAAATCACGGTAGCTAGCGACTGCTAAGAACTGCAGCAACTAATTAAATGCCCCTTTTTATCTTACGATTAAATCTGCCATAAATAGGATAAAAGGTTGCATAGCAAATAGTTCAACAAAATTTAGGAAAATTCAGAACTTCAGCAATTTTTTTGCAAAAACACGGCATATAGGTCAAAGAGAACATTAGCTATGAACAGAAACAAAACATTCAGATAAAATAAGCATCTTTACCAGGAGATGGGGTTTTAGTTAACGAGACTAAACGACTAGGCAAAACCGAAAAAATTTCGATCGATAAAAACTCCATAAATTCAAATTTCACAAAAAATTCAAAATAGTTGGTTTTCCTGTCAAAAAGCATTAGCTATGATTTTATACAATTCAACCAATTAAGATAATTTATATTAGCAGGCTCAAATGATCAAATGAAAAAATTACAAAAAGAACCACAAAAACTTGCAAAACTGAAAAATTCGAAAATTTTTTTAGATAAATTAATGTCAACAAAATTGCTAGCAATCTACTCAGAACATTATTCAGGTGTATGTGTGCTTCATTAAAAATAAAAAACTGTGTATTTTAATGCTAAAAAGCGTTCTCTGAACGTTAAGAGTTTCAAACAGTTGCCAATTAGTACAATTAGAACACATAAGTATCCCTCTAATAGCAATCGATAAACGAAAGGCTTAAAACAGAAATCAAATAAGCTCACTTGAACAAAAATTCACTTTCAGGAACCAAAAAATCTTCGACAACCCTTTTCTGGCTCCATTTCGAATGTACTTTAAAACAACTTTTGCTTGAAACCTGCCCACTTTCTTAATCTTCTTACTTCTCCAGCCTCATTAAAATTACCATTCCAATTTGACTTTTCACTGACCTGGAAAAACCAAAAAAATGTGAACAAATCTTTAAAAAAGAGCAAATAAAAGCTATACAAATTGTTTAAGACTACGAAACACCCACGAACACAGCAAACAGCTACGCTCAGCTTGAAACTTGGCAGCTGTAAACAAAAACACTTTTGTGAGCATTTCTATTTTATTTTTTTTAAATCAAAAGTTACCAGAATTACTAGAAAAGGATTACCGAAAATACGGAAAATGTCGCCAAAAACAACTGAAATTAGTCAAATGTTCACAAATACGTAAACTTCCAAAACTCATGGAAAAAACGAAATTCAAGAAAAAAGTCTATACTCTACGCTTGACGGGCTTTTTAATTCTAAAATCTATGCTGGTCGGGCATTCTAATGACATCAATCACAACCCTCCTTAATGATTTTATTGATCGGTAAAAATTCACTGAACAAAAAAACCATTTGACTGTATATCCCCCTCCCACTAACGTTGGTCGGAACATTAAAAAATTTAGTATTGTTGTCAAATTAAATACTATTTCTGTTATTATGATTACTAATCAATGAAGACATGTGATGAAGACAGAGCAATGAACACATGTTATTCAACAGCTTTTCAAAAGCAATTTTTGAAATTTTTACTAATATTATTAATTTCATTTTCAATTTTTTATTAGTGTTTTTGTTTTTTTGTAAAAACTGGAGTTTCCCAAAACCACAAATGCTACAAAGTGGCAGAATTAGGATTGAAAGGTTGAACAAAAATTAAAAAAGCCATTAGCTATCGACTGCAACTCTTGAAGAGGTTCATTATTACTCATAAGGAAGCAATGGAGACTTGGAATTGTCTATCTTGTACATTAAAACTACAAAAGAACGGCAACGACATATATAAATCAAAGAGATCAAGTAAGTTGCACTGGTGAAGGGTATTCAAGTCGCCAAAAGCTTAATCTCATCACTAAGATCGTTTCATATGCTCAATTGCTTCTTCTTTCAACGCCCCTTTTGGTCAGCTGCCTCTAATGTACTTTTGACAAAAAGGAATTCAAAGTGGGCAACAGTGAAAAAACTAAAAAAAAAGAAAGATTTAAATCCAAGTAAAAATTCTTACATAAAATTCTTCATTGAATAATAAATTTTATTTCACTCAAAAGAAAATATTTAAACTCTTCAGCTGAGATTAAGCATCCAATTCACCAAAAAAGGAAAAATATCAGAAAACACCTATATAAGAAAGCAATGATAGAAAAAATTGGCAAAAGCTCAAATATATATTGTTTTGTTTCAAAACAATTATTTCGAAAAGCAAAAACAATACGCTTTCAACTAAAAACACCAGATAGGTAAATTGTGGCTCCATAGGATGCCAACGGAAACTGTCACAAGTGAGAACAAGTAATACAATAACAAAAGAACAACTGATAAACAACTAATAAAGAACAACTAAGATTCAGAAAAAAGTTCACACAAAAAAGTGAGCTTTAAACTAAAAATAATCCAAAAAGCAGACCAAAACAATCCATATAATGTGGACTGTGAAGCAACAATGACCACAGCAAGAAAGTTGTAAAAAACGAAAACAATATTGTTAGCATTTTTATCATGATTTTCAAAAATGCGGAAAATTGATCAAAATTACGGAAAACATGAAGAAAAACAAATGAAATCAGTCAAAGGTTCGCAAATATGTCAACCTCAAAAACTCGGAAACAACGGAATTCAAGAAAATCTATACTCTACGACTGACGGGCTTTTTGACCCTCTCATCTACGCTGGACGGGCTTTTCAATGATACCACTCAGAAACCTCTATAATGATTTTAATGGTCGTTAAAAATTCACTGATCAAAAAATCATTTGAGTATATATTTCCTTCCCCCACTAAAGTGGGTCGGAACAATCAACAACTTTATTATTGTTGTTAACATTAAATTTGTTTCTGTTATTTTTAATACTTTTACTAATTATATTTCTATCAATACCAATTTTATTAAATATATTTTTATTATTTCTATCAGCATTTTTGAAACGACTGGAGTGTTCCAAATTCACAAATTCTACAAAGTGGCAGAATTAGGATTGAAAGGTTGTACAAAGTTCAAAACAGCCGATAGCCACCGAATGCAACCCCTGAAGAAGTTCATTGATACTCAATAGGAAGCAACGGAGACTCGGAATTGTCCATCTTGTATCGTTAAACTACAAAAGAACGACAATTACATGTTTAAATTAAACAGATAATGTCAGTTTGGATATTAAACGGTATTGAAGCTAAAAAACAATCTCTTTAATAATATCATCCCATATGCTCAATTGCCTCTTCCTTCAGCAGCCTTTTTGGTCACCTACCTTTAATGTTCTTTTGACAAAGGGACCTTAAAGTGGGCAACTGGCCAAAAATCAAAAAAAGAAAAACATAAATCCAAGAAAAAACAGTTTCTTAAATAAAAAATTCCAATGAATAAATTTTATTTCACTCAAAATAAAATTAAAACACATCTGCTGAGATTAGGCAAAAAATTCAACGAAAAAGGAAACAGATAAAAAAGAATCTATACAGGAAAGCAAAGAAAGAAGATAATATGGCAAAAACTCAAATATAAAATGTTTTGTTTAAAAACGAATATTTTGAAAACGCAAAACTATAAGCTTTCAACTAAAAACACCAGATAGTTTTAACTGAAAACATAATAATTGTTCAATTGTCTCTTTTTCACTGGAAGGAATTTCTTACTAATAGAACGAAACTTTGAACTCATTCCGTTGCCATATTATTCTTGAGAATTGAAAAAAAGAATAAAAAATGCCAAGCAGAACATGCGATTAGACTTTAAACCCTGAGTATTGATGCCAATAGATCGCGAACAGTGATAATTGCAACTGGCAAAAAATTTATTTTGACAAAAATATCGATAAACGAAAAACAATGAATTTTGGATTGAAAAGAAATTATGAGAGAGGACGGCCAATTTTCAATTCCAGACTTTCAAAGACTTAAAGAGATAAATTAAAAATCTTTTGGGTGCATGAAGATTGTTTTAGCGATTTTAGCAGTGCCCTTTTGGCAAAATTAAAAAATTGTGCTGTGGAAAAAAATTGGTGCATTCATATTGAAAGCAAGCTGAGTTTTAAACAAGATAAAAATATGTTGGACAAATTTTTGGACAAAACACTTCGACAACACTCCTTGTTCTTGAAAAAAAAACGTGTTTTGCACAAAAATTACACGAGATTCTCTTTATTAAGGACCGTTTGAAATCATATATTTTCTGTCTTTGAACTAAGTCTAAGTAAACTTAAGTTTTAATGCACAGGAGTCAATTTATTGAGTGCGATAGGTCACCTATGATCACATTATGATTATGCAATTGACTTAGATGGATTCAAAAAAGATGTAAAGAGTGTAAAACGCCATTAGTAAGAGAAGTTGTTCAGTAAAATTGACTTTTTAAGCGTTGCTGTGTGGAAAAACGTAAAACAAAAAAAATGGACGAACAACTAAACAAGGAAACAAGACCTATCCTCAATTTTAATCTACACAACTGATTTGTCTTATCACCTGAAAAAACCATTTGTACAACAACATCAATTTAAGGCAGTCTACGAATACGAAGCCCATGACCTTATTTGAGCAAAATAAAAATAAAAGAGAATGTTTTCATTGCCAGGTTTCGTTTAATAATAAAAGTTACAAACAACAGAGTTGTACAAACTATCGGCTCTCGGCGTCATTAGCAAGTGTAAACATTACACTAATCTTGTGGTAAGCAAATAAAAAACAGAAAAAAAACGCGGAAATTTGAGAAAATTGCAAAAACAAGAGTATCGTTGAAAACCAGGGAGTCAAACTGAGAGAACATCACAACTAATGGCCGAAACTCATAACCACATCTCATCATGAGACTTCAGTGGCCTTAATAAAAGTTGAGCAGTTCTGATGGCTGTACAAGTGTCAATGGAGATACAAATAATGACAAGTTTCACAAATCAACTAAAACATCTCTAAAACAAACTATGTCTTAGTCAATAAACATGTTAAAAAACGAGAGCCATTGATTTCACAACAAGAATATTATGATAAAAGCTCAAATATAAACTGTTTTATTTAAACATAAAAACCTTGAAACGACAAACCAACAAGCTTTCAAATAAAAACAAAAGATATGGTAAATTGTAGCTCCATATGACGCCATTGGAAACTATCACCGGAGAGAACTAGTAAAATAATGATAAAAGAATAATTAATAAACAACTCAAAAATATAACTAAAATTAAAAAAAATTTTCACTCAAAAACCGAGATTTGTTAACTGAAAATATATTAATTGCTCAATTGCCCCTTTTTCACTGGAGTGGGATCTCTCATCAATAGAACAAATTTCCGAATTCATTCCGTCGTCATAACATTCTGATAATTAACATAAAAGAAGCACAAAAACTCGAAAAAAAAACTGCTGCCTTAACATTTAGAATATATTTTTTTTGTAAAGTCATGCGATTAGACTGAAATTAACTTTGAATATTGCTGCCAGTAGCTATCAAACAGTAATAATTGCATTTGGCAAAAATTTATGACACAGAATTCGATAATTAAAAAGTCATGAAATTTGAGTTGAAAAAACTATGAGAAACCACGGCCAGTTTTCAATTCCGGAAAAACAAAGACCTAAAGAGATATGGTAAACCACTGTGGAGTGCATGAAGAATTTTTCAGCAGGTTTCAGCTCCGCCTGTTTGGCAAAATTAGAAAAAAATGTGCTATGATGGCAAAATTGGTGTATTAATGTTATATAGCAAGCTAAGTTTTGAAAAATGTAGCCTCAGTGAGACCAAATTTTTAGATGAAACAATTTGACATCACTCCTTGTTCTCTGAAAACCGGAACATGGCTTGCACAAACACTACTAGAGAATCTTTCTATTAGTGGCTATTTTTAATATATTTTTCCTCTTTAAAATAAGTCAAATTAACCTTAGGTCTTAAATTACAGGAGTCAATTTACTGAGTGAGAGGGGTCACGTATGATTACCATATGATCACACAGTTGACTTAGATTGAGTCAGAAATGATGAAATGATCTCAATAGTGCAAAACGCCATAAGAGGAAAAAAGACGCTTTTCAGTATATGAGTTTTTTAAGCGTTGCTGTATGAAAAAAACGTAAAAAAATATAAAGGGGCCGAATGACAAAGCAAGGAACATAACAAGACGCATCACAATTACAATCCGCAAAATCTGTTTAACTTATAACCTGAAAGGTTAACATTTGCACAACAACATCAATTTAGGACCCTACATGAGAAATATAAAAAAAATTTTAATGCGAGGTTTAGTGCTTTAACAAAAACTACATACAACAGCACCGTATTAAAAAATCGGATCTTCGCATCAATAGAAAGTGTAAACATTACAGTAATCTTGCGGCAAGCAATAAAAAAAACAGTAAAGAAGCAAAGACTTGAGAAAGTTGCAAAAACAAGAATATCTTTGAAAGCCAGCGGCGTCAAACTGGAAAAAATATCACCACTATTGGCCATAACTCATAACCACATCTCATCATGAAACTTCAGTGGCCATAAATTGGAGCAGTTCCGATGGTTCTACAGGTGTTAATGGAACTACACACAAAGACAAGTTCACACATCAAATAAAGCATCTCCAAAATAAACAATGTCTGAGTTAATAAACATGTTAAAAAAATAAGTAAAATTATGGCAAATTCAGAAATAAACTGTTTTGCCGAAAAAAATCTTGAAAAGGCAAAAAAATAAGCTTTCAATCAAAAACACTAGATGGAGTAAATTGAAGCTTTGTATGACGCCAATGGAAACTGTTACCAGTGAAAACAAGTAAGATAATGATGAAAGACTAACTAATAAACAACTAAGAACAACTGAAATTCAAAAATATTTTCAATCAAAAACTGTGAGTTCTTAATTGCAAACAAAATATTTGTTCACCTGCCCCTTTTTCACCGGCATGGGATCTCATTTATTGAACAAAATTCTGAACTCATTCCGTTGTAATAACATTCTGATAATTAATTTAAAAGAAACAAAATGGCGAAAAATTGCTGCGTGAAAAATTCGAGTATTTTTTTTAATCTTGCGATTAGACTGAAATGATACCTGATTAATGCTGCCAGTTGTTAGCAAACGGTAATAACTGCAACTAGCGAAGTATAAATTTGTACAAAAAAATCGATATAAAAAAAACCTGGAGAATTTGGAAATTTTAAAAACTATGAGAAACAAAGGTCAGTTTTCAATTCGAGAACTTTAAAGATTTAAAGAGATAAGTTAAACTTCTTTGGAGTCCAAGAAGTTTGTTTAACAGTTTTTAGCTGTATCCGTTTGGCGAAAATAAAAAAAAATTGTGCCAAGTGTTGGCCAAGTTTTTGGATGAAACACTTCGACCACACTCCTCGTTCTTTGAAAAGAAAAATGTGGCTTGCACAAAATTGACCAGAGGTTCTCTTTACTAAGGGCCATTTTTCATCATATATTTTCTGTCTATAAACTAAATCGAAATAAATTTAAATTTTTAAACTCAGGAGTCATTTCATTGAATGAGATAGGTCACGTATGATCACATTATGATTAAGCAATTGACTTAGATGGATTCAGAAAAGACGTCAAGAGTGCAAAACGCCATTAGTGAGAGAAAAGTCATTCAGTGCATTTGACTTTACAAACGTTGCTGTAAGAAAAAACGTAGAAGAGTAAAAAAGGGCCGAACGACTAAACAAGGAAACATAACAAGAGACATCCTCAATTACCGTCTGCAGAACTTAATTGAGTTATCACCTGAAAATTATAATTCGTACAGCAACATCAGTTTAAGACAGTCTACAAAGTCAATGACCCAAAATGAGCAGAATTTCCTTAATGCCACATTTCGTTTTTTTATAAGGGATACAAACAACAGCATCGTATAAAAAATTGACTCTCGGGTGTCTTTCGCAAGTGTAAACAAAACAGCAGTCTTGTGGTAAGCAATGACAAAACAAAACAGCGAGTACTTGAAAAGTACTTGAAGAAAAGTATTAGCTATGATTTGATAAAATTGATTTGATTAAAAATCAATATTAGCAAGCTATGCGCCCTGGTTTTAATCCGATCTTGTCATAAGATGACAAAAGAAACACAAGTACTCGCAAAACTAAAATGTTCATAAAATTAATTGTAGAAAATAATGTAAAAGTCAAGAAAATTGTTGGCAAACAACTCAGGTATAATTCAACTCAGAACATTATTCAGGTGTAATTCAACCTCATTGGCATTCAATGATACCTGTCATTTTCAATGCTAAGTGATCAGACTACAGAAACAACAATAAATAGCGACAAAAATAGAAAAATATAACAAAATTTTTTGACAGCAAATAGTGTTGAAGTAACAAAAAGCATTCTATGAACATTAGTATTTTAAAGTAGCTGCAGATAGGTACAGTTAGAACACATATGTATCTCTCTAATAGCACTTAATAGAAGAAAGGCTTAAAACAGAAGGCAACTAGCCTCACTTGAACAAAAATTCACTTTCAGAAACCAACGAATTCTTGAAATAACTTCTTCTGTTTCTACTTTGAATATATGTTGTATCAAATTTTGCCTGAAACCTGCTCATTTTCGTGCTCTCCTTATTTCCATCCTGATTCAAATCGACACTATTTTGACATCTCATCAACCTGAAAAAAAACATAATAGTGTAAACAGATCTTTGAAAAAGATCAAACCAGTACACTAAAAATAATTCGTAATTTGAATCCCACTCGAACACGTCAAAACAGCTACGCTCATCTGACTGCTTCGTAGCTATAATTGAAAACCATTTTTAAAACAACTTTTTCATATTTTAAAGCAAAACTATGAAACAATTTAGCAAAAATACGGAAAATGAACAAAAACAACTGATATCAGTCAAATGTCCTCAAAACTATAAATCTCAACTTAGGACAGTCTACATACCGCATGACACTATATAGGAAGAATTAATGAGAATGTTTTTAATGCGAGATTTAGTTTTTTTTACTAAAAACTACAAACAGCACCGTATTTAAAAAATCGGCTCTTTGCATCAATAGAAAGTATAAACATTACAGTAATCTTGAGGCAAGCAATAGAAAAACAGCAAAGAAACAAAAACTTAAGAAAGTTGCAAAAACAAGATTATCTTTGACAGCCAGTGGCATCAAACTGGAAAAAAAATCACCACAACTGGCGAAAACTCATAATCACATCTCATCATGAAACTTCAGTGGCCATAAATTGGAGCAGTTCCGATGGTTCTACAAGTGTCAATGGAACTACAAACAAAGACAAGGTTCACAAATCAACTTAAGCATCTCCAAAATAAACAATGTCTCAGTTAATAAACGTGTTAAAAAAATTGAGTAAAATTATGGCAAAACTCAAAAACAAACTTTTTTGCTGAATAAAAATCTTGAAAAGGCAAAACAATAAGCATTCAATCAAAAATAATAGATAGGGTAAATTGTAGTAACGTATGACGCCATTGGAGATTGTCAACATTTAGAACAAGTAATTTAATGATAAAAGAACAGCTAATAGACAAATAACAAATAACAACTAAAATTCAAACCCATTTTCAATCAAAAACAGTGGATTCTTAACTGCAATAATAATATCCGTTCAATTGCCCCTTTTTCACCAGATTTGGTTTTTTCATCAATTGAACAAAATTTTTGCATTAATTCCTTTGTAATTACATTCTGATAAATAACAAAAGATAAAAAAACAGGCGAAAAAACTGCTGCCTTAACACTTCGAATACAATTTTGGTAAAAATATGCGATTAGACGGAAATTAACCATGAATAATGCTGCCAATTTTTAGCAAACGGTAATAACTGCAACTGGTGAAAAATGTATTTTGACAGAATAAACTTATTGAAAAATGATGAATTTTGGATATAAAAAATATGAGAAACAACGCCAATTTTCAATACCAGAAGTGAAAGACACACAGATATAAGTTAAACCTCTCTGGAGTGCGTGACGATTTTTTTTAGCAGTTTTTAGCTCTGCCCGTTTGGCAAAATCAAAATTGGCAAAAATTTTGGCAATATTAAAATTTTTTCTGTCTTTGATCTAAGCCTAATTAAACTTATGTTTTAATGCGCAGGAGTCATTTTATTGATTGAGATACGTTACGTATGATCCAATGAGATTATCCAATTGACTTAGTTGGAGTGCGAAATGACGTCAGAAGTGCAAGACGCCATTGGTGAGAGAAGGAAGTACTTCAGTACATTTAAGAGTTTTAAGCGTTGCTGTATGAAGAAACGTGAAGCAAAAAGAGAGCCAAACGGCTGAACAAGGAAACATAACAAGACACAACCCTAAACATAAATCTGCAGAATTTGTTTGGCTCATAACCTGAAAATTGTCATACGTACAGCAACATCAGTTTAAGAAAGTTTACAAAACCCATGACCATATATGAGCAAAAGAAAATTAAAGAGATTGTTTCCAATGCCTTATTTCGTTTTTAATGAATGATGAAAACAACAGCACCGTATAAAAAATCGGCTTTCGGCGTCATTGGCAAGTGTAAACATTGCAGCAATCTTGTGATAAGCAATAACAAAACAGTCAGGGGCGAGTTTTTGAGAAAATCGCAAAAATGAGAATACCTTTAAAAACCAGTGGCGTCAAAAATGAGAGAACATCAATATTTCTTGGTAAAATTTCTAACTAAAATTTATCATGAAACGTCAGTTGCCATAAAAAATCGTTTGGCAGTTCTGATGGCTGTAAAAGTGTCAATGGAACTACAAGTTAGAAAAAGGTTCACAACTCAAATAAAAAACTCAAAAAAAACAATGATTCGGTCAATAAACATGTTAAACAAAAACTGGAGAAAATTTCACCAATAATATGCCGTACAAGAAGGCCGACAAAAAAATGTTGCTCTCGGGGATAAGCAATAAGAACAAAGAAAAATAGGGAAAAAAACCATGCAAGGAAAAAAACGGTGTTAAAATTATGGTAACGACAGCTACGGTCTCCAGCAACTAATCAGCTAAAACAAATGATAAGACAACAAAAGTACCACAAATGATAGCAAAGCTCAAAAACTCTAAATAATTTTTGAGAATATTTAATGTCAAAGTCAAAAACTTTCTACCAGAGAACTGAAATCAAAATTCAAGAACATTTCTGCCTCATTAGCAATCAATGAGAACTGTTATTTTTCATGCTTAGTGACCGGAATACAGAAAAAACAAAAAATAGCGACAAAAATCAAATTTTTACTAATGTTTTATGATAACAAACAATCTTGAAGTAACAAAAGGCATTCTGAGAGTGAAAAATTTCAACCAGTTGCACATAGGTACATTTACAACTCATGCGTAAGTCAAATAGCCAAACATGAACAAAAATTCAGTAGCCAAAAAGTTCTTCAATCAATTTTTTCTGTTTCCACTTTGAATCTATGTTGAAACAAGTTTTGCCTGAAATCTGCTCAATTTCCTGCTCTCCTTTTTTCTCCAGCTTGATTCAAATCAACACTCTATTTTAACTTCTCATTAACCTGAAAAAAGTGTAAATCGAACTTTAAAAAAAAGATCGCACCAGTACAATAAAAACAAATCGTAATGTGAATCACACTCGAACACATCAAAACAGCTACGCTCATCTGAGAGCTTCGCAGCTATAATTAAAAACCATTTCTAAAACAAGTTTTTTATATTTTAAAGCAGAACTATTAAACAATTTAGCAAAAAATACGGAAAATGTAAACAAAAACAACTGAAATAAATCAAATGTCCTCAAAACTATAAATCTCAAAAATTCCGTGGGAAATAGAAGTCCAAAAAACAATTTATATTCTACGGTTTTTAATTCTACAATCTATGCTGGACAGGCCTTCTAATGATACCACTCAAAATCGTCTACGATAAACTTTTCGATAGGCAAAAATTCACTAAATAAAGAAACCGGTTTGAATATATTTTTTCTCCTCTACTACCAAACTGAAGAGGGTTGGAACAATTAATAAAATTTGTTTTCTTGTTAATATTAATACTGTTTTTGTTATTATTAATTTTATTATTAAATTCAATATTCTTTTTTATTTACCTTAAAATTATTAATATTATTATTATTATTGTTTTACCAATTTTATTGTATAGATAAAAGTACATTTTTGTTTAATTTTGTTTCAAATCTTGAATGGAGAAAAGATTTACAAATCAAACTAAACATCTCAAAAATAAACAATTTCTCAGTCCATAAGACAGTTAAATGAATATTAGAGCCATTGATTTCACTAAAATTACGCAGTACAAGAAAGCCGACAAAAAATGTTGCTCATGGGAATAGGCAATAAGAACACACAAAAAAAAACATGAGGTTCTAAAAAATTGTCACTTATTTGAAAATTTTGATGAAATGGTAAGGACAACTGAGAAATCTAGCAACTAATTGAGTTCACCTTTTCAAATTGAGCAAACGATGGAATCTGCCATTAATGAGAAAAAGGGATGGAACAGCAATAACTTCAACAAAAACATTCAAAATTCAGCAGTTCACTAGATTTTTCCAAAAAGTAACAGCATATAGGGCATAGAAAGCACTTGCTCAGAGCAGAAACAACAAATTCAGATAAAATAAGCATCTTAACTAGGAGATGGGGATTTGATTAACGAGACTAAGCGACTAGGCAAAAACTCGAACGTTAAAGACTCCTTAAACTCAAAATTCAAAAACTTTGTTTTTGTAAAAACAAGCGATTAGACTGAAATTAACTTTGAATATTGCTGCCTGTAGCTAACAAACAGTAATAATTGCAATTGGCGAGAAATATTTTATGACACGAAATTCGATATTTAAAAATTGATGAATTTTGAATTGAAAAATACTATGAGAAACAGCGGCCTATTTCCAATTCCGGAACATTAAAGAACTAAAGAGATTAGTTAAACGTCTGTGGAGTGCATGAAGATTTTTTTTGGCAGTTTTTAGCTCCTTCCGTTTGGTGAAATAAAAAAAATTGTGCTATGGAAGCAAAGTTGGTGCATTCATGTTATATAGCAAGCTAAATTTTGAAAAATGTAGCCTCAGTGAGGCCAAATTTTTAGATGAAACAATTTGACATCACTCCTTGATCTCTGATAACAGGAACATGGCTTGCACAAACATTACCAGAGAATCTTTCTATTAATGGCCATTTTTAATATAGTTTTCTTCTTTAAAATAAGTCAAATTAATCTTAGGTCTTAAAGCACAGGAGTCAATTTACTGAGTGAGAGGAGTCACGTATGATTACCATATGATCACACAGTTAACTCAGATTGAGTCAGAAATGATGAAATTTCAATAGTGCGAAACGCCATAAAAGAGAGAAAGAAGTTTTACAGTACATGAAATTTTTAAGCGTTGCTGTATGAAAAAAAAACGTAAAACAGTAGAAAAAAGGCCGAACGACTAAGCAAGGAACATAACAAGACATTTCCTCAATTACAATCCGCAAAATTCGTTTGCCTTATAACCTGAAATATTAACATTTGCACAGCAACATGAATTTAGAACCCCATATGAGAAAAATAATGAGAATGTTTTTAATGCGAGATTAAGTGTTTTAACAAAAACTAGATACAACAGCACCGAATAAAAAAATCGGATCTTCACATCGATAGAAAGTGTAAACCTTACAGTAATCTTTCGGCAAGGCAATGAAAAAACAGTAAAGAGGCAAAAACATGAGAAAGTTCCAAAAACAAGAATATCCTTGAAACCAGTGGCGTCAAACTGAGAGACCATCACAACTACTGGCCAAAACTCAAAACAACATCTCATCATGAGACTTCAGTGGCCATAATAAAGGGTGAGCATTTCTGATGGCTGTACAAGTGTCAATGGAACTACAAATAAAGACAAGATTCACATATCAACTTAAGCATCTCCAAAATAAACAATGTCTCAGTCAATAAACTTGTTAAAAAAATTGGAGCCATTGATTTTATTATAAGTAAAATTATGGCAAAACTCAAATACAAAATTTTTTGCTGTATAAAAACCTTGAAAAGGCAAAAAAAAGATTTCAAACAAAATCAATAGATAGGGTAAATTGTATCTTCACATTACGCCAATGGAAACTTTCACCAGTGAGAACAAGTAAGATAATTATGAAAGAACAACTAATAAACAACTAACAAAGAACAGCTAAAATTCAATAAAAAATTTCAATCAAAAACACTGAGTGAAATAATTTATGATGTTTAACTGCTAAAATAATATTTGTTCGCCTGCCCTTATTCACCGGAATGGTATTTCTCATTCATTGAACAAAATTTTGAACTCATTCCGTTGTAACAATATTCTGATAATTAAATTAAAAGACACAAAATGGCGAAAAAACTGCTGCCTTAACAATTGGAGTATTTTTTGTAAAAACATCCGATTACACTGAAATGAGCCCTGAGTAATGCTGCGAGTTGATTGTAAACGGTAATAACCGTAACTGGCGAAATGTAAATTTTGACAAAACAAATCGATGGAAAAAATATGAATTTTGGTTTTTAAAATATTATGAGAAACAACGGCCAATTATCAATTCGAGAACTTTAAAGACTTAAAGAGATAATTTAAACCTATTTGGAGTGCGAGAATAAGGTTTTAAGTTTTTAGCTGTGTCGGTTTGGCAAAATTAAAATTTTTTCTGTCTTTGAACTAAGTCCAATTAAACTTAAGTTTTAATGCGCAGGAGTCATTTTATTGATTGAGATACGTTACGTATGATCCAATGAGATTATCCAATTGACTTAGTTGGAGTGCGAAATGACGTCAGAAGTGCAAGACGCCATTGGTGAGAGAAGGAAGTACTTCAGTACATTTGAGTTTTAAGCGTTGCTGTATGAAGAAACGTGAAGCAAAAAGAGAGCCAAACGGCTGAACAAGGAAACATAAAAAGACACAACCCTAATTTTAAATCTGCAGAATTTGTTTTGCTCATAACCTGAAAATTGTCATTCGTGCAGCAACATCAATTTAAGAAAATTTACAAAACCCGTGACCATATATGAGCAAAAACATTAAAAAGGACGTTTTCAATGCCACATTTTGTTTTTTAATAAGGGATAAAAACGACAGCACCGTATAAAAAATTGGCTCTCGGCGTCATTAGCTAGTGTGAACATTACATCAATCTTGTGATAAGCAATGACAAAACAAAACAGCGAGTACTTGAAAAGTACTTGAAGAAACATATTAGCTATGATTTGATACAATTCAATCAATTAAAAATCAAAATTAGCCAGCTAGGCGCCCTGTTTTTAATGCGATCAAATCATAAGAAGACAACAGAAACAAAAGTATTCGCAAAACTAAAAAAGAATCATAAAATTTTTTAGAATAATTAATGTCGAATTCAAGAAAACTGATTTACAAATCAAATTAAACATCTCAAAAATAAACGATGTTTCAGTCAATAAAAGAGGTAAATGACGATTAAAGCCATTAATTTCACTATAATTACGCTGTACAAGAAAGCCGACAAAAAATGTTGCTCATGGGAATAGGCAATAAGAACACAGGAAAAAAAACGCGGGACCAAAAAAATTGTCCCTTATTTGAAAATTTTGATGAAATGGCTTGATAAAAATAAAAAAAAGTATATTCATTTTTTACAGCAAATAGTGTCGATGTAACACTTGGTAGCCTCACTTGAAAAAACTCACTTTCAGAAACCGAAAATTTCTTCAAATAACCTTTTCTGGCTTCACTTTGAATGTACTTCGAAATCAATTTTGCTTGAAACCTGCCGATTTTCGTGCTCTCCCGACTTCTGCAGCCTGAATAAAATCGCTACTCGTTTTTTACTTCTATGTTCAGCTAATCCCATGAATGTTCTGGCGAGTACCCAGGCTGAGGTGTGCGCTCAAAATCTTCCTGGTCCAGACCATTCCAGATCGAAACTGCCCTGATCCAGACTCAAGCGCGCTTGACAGTCTCTATACGCTGGAAGTCGTATATGATCACACTCAAGTGCGCTCAAAAAAAATTGTACTTTTGTTTTATGACAACAAATAATGTTGAAGTAACAAAAGGCATTCTCAGAGCGTGAACATCTTCAACCAGTTGCAAATAGGTACATTTACAATTCATATGTATCGTTTTAAAAGAACATAATTGAAAAAATGCTTAAAAAATAGTCAAAAAGCCTAACATCAATAAAGTCAGAAGCCAAAAAGTTCTTTAATTATGTTTTTATGGCTCCATTTGGAATCTGATTTGAAACAAATTTTTCTAGAAACCTCTTCAACCGCCTGCTCTCTTTTTTTTCTCCAGCTTGCTTCAAATCGAAACTCAATTTTCACAACTCATTAACCTGAAAAAATCAAAAAAGAGTGAACCGATCTTTAAAAAAAGATGACACCAATAAATTAGAAATAAATTGAAACACGCACAAACATATCAAAACAATTACGCACAGTTTACAGTTTCCCCAACTATAAACGAAAACAATCTTCTAAACAACTCTTCTTCTTCTTCTTGAAGTGCCGTGTCAAAAGACTTTGGCAACCGTTAATGTCCTGCTTCTGACTCTGTTCATGACATCAGCGACGCTTTGAGAATTGGTCCATCGCATTATCTGATCCAGAAACTGTGTCGGGCGTCTACCACGTTTCCTTTTGCCGTCGATTTTGCACGTTGTCACAACCTGCTCAATACCTTGTTTGCGCATGATATGTCCGAAGAACGATGTTTGTCTTTGCATCACTTTCGCAAGCAGGTTCCTCGAACCAATAGTGCTTTTCACAATTTCCTCGTTCGACTTCTTTTCCTTCCAGCTTATCTTCTGCATTCGTCTCAGAAACCACATTTCAGCTGCTTCCAGTTTCTTTATGTCTGATTTCATTAGAATCCAGTTTTCACATCCATACATCATTATTGGTATGACATAACAATTCAGAATTCTGTACCTCAGTTTGAACGGCATCTTTCAAATTTTAAAGCAACTCTATCAAATTTTAAAGCACAAATGCGGAAAATTTGAACAAAAACAACTGAAATCAGTCAAATGTCCTCAAAACTATAAATCTCAACTTAAGACAGTCTACAAAACGCATGACCCTAAATAAGAAAGATTAATGAGAATGTTTTTAATGCGAAGTTAGTGTTTTACTAAAAACTACAAACAGCACCTTTTTAAACAGAAAGTATAAACATTGCAGTAACCTTGCGGCAAGCAATGAAAAAACAGTAAAGAAGATAAAACTTGTGAAAATTGCAAAAAACATGAATATCTTTGAAACCCAGCGACATCAAACTGAGAAAACATCACCAGTACTGGCCGAAACTCATAACCACATCTCATCATGAGACTTCAGTGGCCATAAAAAGTTGAGCAGTTCCTATGGTTCTACAAGTGTCAATGGAACTCCAAATAAAGACAAGATTCATATATCAACATAAGCATCTCCAAAATAAACAAGGTCTCAGTCAATAAACGTGTTAGAAAAATTGGAGCCAATGATTTTACTATAAGTAAAAGTATGGCAAAATTCAAAAACAAACTGTTTTGCTGAAAAAAATTTGAAAAAGCAAATCAAAAAGATTCCAAACTAAATCAATAGATGGGATAAATTATAGCAACTTATGACACCAGTGGAAACTGTCACTAGTGAGAACAAGTAATTTATTGATAAAAGAACAACTAATAGACAAAAAACAAAGAAAAACTAAAATTCAAACATATTTTCAATCAAAAACAGTGAGTTCTTAATTGCAAATATAATTTTTGGTCAATTGCCCCTTTTTTAACCAAAATGGGCTCCTTCATAAACTGAACAAAATTTTTGCATTAATTGTGTTGTAATTACTTTCTGATAAATAACAAGAGAAAAAAAATACGCCAAGAAACTGCTGCCTTTACAATTTGAATGCAATTTTTTTAATATAATTCGATTAGACGGAAATTAACCCTGAATAGAGCTGCCAGTTGTTAGCTAAAAATTATAACTGCAAATGGCGAAAAATATTTTTTGACAGAAGAATTTTATTTACAAAATGATGAATTAAAAAATATGAAAGACAACGCCAATTTTTAATTCCAGAAGTTACAGACTTAAGGATATAAGTTAAACCTCTCTGGAGTGCTTGGTAATTGTTTTAGCAGTTTTTAGCTTTGCCCGTTTGGCAAGATTGAAATTGTGCCATGGAAGCAAATTTGGTGCATTCAAGTTGAAAGCAAGCTGAAATTTGACAAAAATAGCCTATGTTGGCCAAGTTTTTGGATGAAACACGTCGACAACACTCCTTGTTCTTTGAAAAGAAACGTGGCTTAAAAAAAATCACCAGAGGTTCTCCTTACTAGGGGCCATTTTTTATCATATGTTTTCTGTCTTTCAATCAAATTAAACTAAAGTCTTAAAGCGCAGGAGTCATTTTATTGAGTGAGATAGGTCACGTATGATCAAAATGAGATTATCCAATTGACGTATATGGAGCAAGAAATGACGTCAAAAAAGCAAAAAACCATTAGTGAGAGAAGGAAGTAATTCAGTACATTTAGGTTTTTAAGCGTTTAAACGACTAAACAAGGAAACATAACAAGACACAACCTTATTTATAAATTTAGAGAATTCAGAATTTATTCGACTTATCACTTGAAAATTAAAATTTGTACAGCAACATCAATTTAAAACAGTCTATCAAACACATGACCTTACATGAGCAAAATAAAAATAAAGAGAATGTTTTAAATGCCACATTTCGTTTTAATGAAAGATAAAAACAACAGCACCGTATAAAAAAATCGGCTTTCGGCGTCATTGCCAAGTGTAATTATTGCCGCAATCTTGTGATAAGCAATAACAAAACAATCAGAGGCGAGTTTTTGAGAAAATTGCAAAAATCAGAGTACCTTTAAAAACCAGTGGCGTCAAAAATGAGAGAACATCAATACTTCTTGCTAAAACTTCTAATTCATAAAAGTTTTTGAGAACAATTAAAGTCAAAGCCAAAAAAATTGCTATCAAACAACTCAAACCAAAATTCAAGAACATTTCTGCCTCATTAGCAATCAATGAGAATCGTCATTGTTCATGCTTAGCGACCAGAAGACAGAAAAAAACAAAAAAGCTACAAAAACCAAATTTTTACTTATGTTTTATGATAACAAACAATCTTGAAGTAACAAAAAGCATTCTGAGCGTGAACAATTTCAACCAGTGGTTGCAAATAGGTACATTTACAATCCATGCGTATCGTTCTAATAGCACACAATTGAAGGAAGGCTTAAAACAGAAGTCAAATAGCTTAACGTGAACAAAAATTCAGAAGCCAAAAAGTTCTTCAATTAACTTTTTCTGTTTCCACTTTGAATCTATGTTGAAACAAACTTTGCCTGAAATCTGCACAATTTCTTGCTCTCTTTATTTCTCCAGCTTGATTCAAATCGATACTCCATTTTGACTTCTCATTAACCTGAAAAAAAATTATGAAGTGTAAACCGATCTTTAAAAAAATCACACCAGTACAATAAAAATAATTCGTAATGTGAATCACACTCGAACACATCAAAACAGCTACGCTCATCTGAGAGCTTCGCAGCTATGACTGAAAAAAATTTTTTAAACAACTTATCATATTTTAAAGCAAAACTACGATCAAATTCAGCAAAAGTACGGAAAAAGTGAACAAAAACAACTGAAATCAGTCAAATGTCCTCAAAATATAAATCTCTAAAATTCCGTGGAAACACGAAACGAAATCCAAAACAATCTAAATTCTACGCTGGACGGGCTTTTTAATTCCACAATCTATGCTGGACAGGCCTTCCAATGACACCACTCAAAACCGTCTACGATAAACTTATCGATAGGCAAAAATTCACTGAACAAAGAAACCCGTTTGAATATATATTTCCTCCTCTACTACTCAACTGAAGAGGGTCGGAACTATTTAAAAAGTTTTATATTAAAACTTTCTGTTATAATCAATTTTATTATTAAATTTAATATTTTTAAAAAATTTATAATAAGATTTTTAATTTTATTATTATTTTACCTGTTTTTTATTGTAAAGATTAGAGTGTCGTTTTGTTTAATTTCGTTTCGAATCACAAATGAAGAAAAGACTTACAAATCAAATTAAACATCTCAAAAATAAACGATGTCTCAGTCCATAAAACACTTTAATGAAAATTAAAGCCATTGATTTCACTAAAATTACGCAGTACAAGAAAGCCGAAAAAAATGTTGCTCATGGGAATAGGCAATAAAAACACATGAGGGGCCAAAAAATTGTCTCTTGGTTGAAAATTTTAATGAAATGGTAACAATCACTGGGAAATCGAGCAACTAATTAAGTTCCCCTATTCAAATTGAGCAAACGATGAAATCTGCCATTAATGAGAATAAGGGATGGAACAGCAATAACTTCAACAAAAACTGTCAAAATTCAGCAGTTCGTTAGATTTTTTCAAAAACAAACAGCATATAGGGCGTGGAAAGCACTTGCTCAGAACAGAAACAAACCATTCGGATAAATTACGCATGCTAAACAGGAGATGGAGATTTGATTAACGATACTAAGTGATATGGCAAAAACTCGAACGATAAAAACTCCTTAAACTCAAAGTTCAAAAAAAATTCAAAATATTAAGTTTCACAGTAAAAAAAAATGATTACCTATGATTTGATACTACTCAACCGATTAAAAAATCCATATTAGCAAGCTATGCGCCCTGTTTTTATTGAGATCAAATGATAAGAGGACAAAACAACCCCAAGTACTCTTAAAACTAAAAAATTCATTAAAAATTTTTAGTTAGAATAATCAAAATCAAAGTCAAGAAAATTGCTAACAAACAACTCAGAACATTATTCAGGTGTAATTCAACTTCATTGGCAATCAATGATACCTGTCATTTTTCATGCTAAGTGATCAGACTACAGAAACAACAATAATTTTCGGTAAAAACAAAAAATTATTTATATTTTTTTGACAACAAATAAAGTCGAAGTAAAAAAAGCATTCTCTGGACGTTTTTAATTTAAAGTTGCTGCAGATAGGTACAGTTAGAACACATATGTATCTCTTTAATAGCACTCAATAGAAGAAAAGCTTAAAACAGAAAAACAGAAGTCAAATAGTCGCTTGAACAAAAAATTCACTTTCAGAAACCAAAAAGTTCTTCAAATAACCTTTTCTGGCTTCACTTTGAATGTACTTTGAAATCAATTTTGCTTGAAACCTGCCCATTTTCGTGCTCTCCCGACTTCTGCAGCCTGAATAAAATCGCTACTCGTTTTTTACTTCTATGTTCAGCTAATCCTGTGAATGGTCTGGCGAGTACACAGGCTGAGGTGTGCGCTCGAAATCTTCCTGGTCCAGACCATTCCAGATCGAAACTGCCCTGATCCAGACTCAAGCGCGCTTGACAGTCTCTATACGCTCGAAGCCGTATATGATCAGACTCAAGTGCGCTCGAAGCCGTTTAGAATCAGAACCAAGCGCGCTCTACAGTCTGTATGCGCTCGAAGTATGCTCGAATCGGCTTATGATCAGACTCAAGTGCGCTCAAATCAGCCTATGATCAGACTCAAGTGCGCTCATTCCACCTTCCAGACTCTGTATTTTCGAGCGCTCAGAAGTCAGGTGTGCGCTCGAAATGGTCTGGACCAGGACCATTTCGAGCGCACACCTCAGCCTGGGTAACGTCGCTTTCCGTAGGACACCGTTGGTAAACCCAAAAACCTGTGTCGGTTGCATGTGCTTTCGTGATTTTGCTGTTTTGTTATTAGTTTCAATTGGTTCTTGGTTGATTTTTGTCATAAAATTAAACAACTGATCTCATCTCTAAAAACGGATCCGAGCACCTGACATGGTCTTTGAGAGAAGTGCTTCAATGAGTCACCAATTCGACCGCTTTTCTAAGTATCATAAAATTTAGTATGTACCACTGGTTATTTTAGGGCTCCTCGACAATCGGCGAGGGCTCCAGCTATGCCAGCATTGTCTGCGTACCATTTTGCACTGACACTTTATCGTCAAGGCAGAGATGTCACATTTTCAAAGGTATCTTTCTTTGAAATTTTGTTTGTTCACTGAACATGTGTAAACCATTATATAAAGTTGCCCCGTAAGCGTGTATATGCGAAAGGGTTGTAGAAGACAAGGCAGAGATGTCACATTTTTTCTTGGGCTAGGTTTCAGTTAAGCAAGTTGAAAGTAATGTGTATATGGTGGCCTCCGGGCCCCCGAGCCATGGAGACATATACATATTCGGAAAATAAACCAAGTCGTCTGCTATTTAATTTCCCTGTTTTTTACACTACAATATATTCACTCTATATTCACTTCTTATACAATTAAAAACTATCAATTCTTGTCTCACTTAGTGCAAACCACTAGTACAGAGTTAAGCTGGTAATTAACCATTATCAGACGGATAGTTCGGGTTCTATCCCCACCGACTCCGGTGGACGTATCCCAGTACTAGTATAAAACTAAGAAGCACGTAAAACCAAATTGCGAAAAAACTTGAACAAAAAATGAAAATATTAAAATAATTAAAATTTTCATAAATTCCCCTAATCAATATTTAACCAATCTAAAACTAAAACTTCCTGTCTCACTTGGCGTAGTGGTTAAATCATCGAGTCTAGTTAAGTTGCTTTAGCAAACGGAAGGTTTGGGGTTCCTTCCTCACTGACTCCAGTGAACGTCCCCCGATAGGCGATGCCGCCTTTCAGGATTCTGATGAAAAAAAAACTATGAAACTAAGTGAGATAAAAAAAACAAAAAAAAACCAAATTCACAGTTCTTAAAAAGGATGATCTCTGCTGTGAGACTGTATATGGGACACACTGTGATGGGTATACAGTCAAAACACTGAGATCGGTGGAAACACAGTGATAAGTGTTTTTTTTTCAATGTCTTCTTGAATATTCTCTCTATATTCTCTCTATATTGGATCAATAATTAATCAGAAATTAATTTAAATTAAAAATAAGATAAAAAAAATTAAAAAATTAAAGCAAAATTTACATTTCACTCTTTAAGAGCAATTCACTCTTATTCGGAGTGATCCCCCAGTAGAGAATATCGCTCTTTTCACTCTTAAGGAGTGATTCCCCTTTTTTTTATATTTTTTATACTTTTATTTCAAATTATCTATACTTTTCAATAAATTTATATTTTCTTTTACTTTTTCTATATTTATTCCATTATTAATAAGAAATAATACAAAATCATAATATTTACATGAGCAATCTTCTTCATTTTGTCTAATGGCTAAAGTACTTTCAGTTCTAGAACTTTGTTTTTCAGTTAGATTTCTACTAAATCCTTTAGTTAATTCTACACCTGGATGCTGTTTCTTTACATGGGCTCGTATCCCATCATATCTCACAATAGAAGCACAATATGGACAATTAACTTTAGCTGAAGTACAACTTCTACATGTATACTTACTCTCATCAAAATCAGTTAGTGGTTTTATATAATTACATTTATTACAATTTCTGATCTGCGGGGCAGTTGGGGTACCAAGGACTTCGTCCCTTTCACTGATTAATACTTCTGAGTTATAGTTAGGGTTAGGATTAGGGTTAGGGTTAGGATTAGGGTTAGGGTTAAGGTTAGGGACTGAGTTATAGTTAGGGTTAGGGTCTGAGTTAGAACTGGTGTTATAACTGGAATCAGAACCAGAACCAGAACTAGAGCTAGAACCAGAATCAGAACTAGAGTTAGAGCTAGAGCTAGAACTTGAGCTAGAACCAGAACCAGAACTAGAGCTAGATTCATTTTTTAAAGAACAACCCCATGGAGAAAAATCATAAGCACAAATAGCACTTATTGTTATATTACCACATATACATTTATCAATTTTATCTTTATGACATGATTCGTAATGATATTTTAAACAAGCAATGTTTCCACATTTATAGTCACACTCTAAACATTTTATAACCATTTATAATTGGTCAAATCTGCGAATTTGCAAAACAACTCCGTTGAGCAGTTTGGTAAACCACGAACAAAGTTCGTTCACTGATTTCAATTATACTCAACATATATATTTAGCCAATATCTCAATTACATCTTTAGTATTATCTTTAGATTTGATACACTCTGCTAAATATTTATTTCCTAACGTATTGAGTATATTAGTTTTACATCTCTTATCTAAAATTGCTTCAAGGTTTAATTGCATTTTACTTTTAACTTAATTTATAATTTCATTTCTAAATTCTTCATTATTTACATATAGACTGTTTAAATTCTCTCGTCCCTCTTTATTTAAAATTCCAGTATATTTATGTGTATAACTGCTTCGCTGATGGGTCTTCGACCATGTTTCTCCATCTGTATATTTCCTTTCATGTTCCAGATCTTGATCTTGATCTTGATTTCTGCCAAATCCATAGTTCAATAATGTACTTGTTCTATTCAACATAGTACTCGCTGCAGTTGCCACATGTCCGGCATTTCTTACTGTTATATCAGGACTCATGAAATTATATATCATTAAACCTGAACATATAATACCTAAAATAGTTGAAAATAATCTAAGACCATTTGCTTTAACCACTTCCTGAGTTAAAACATCATTCTGTATTTTAATACCTTTTAATGTAAAAAGTTTATTAAAATAAAACTGATAATTATCATAACTAATAGTATTTCTATCTGTTGCATTTATCATGAGTGGTTTCATATATGCTATAAGTTTATTTATATCTTCTCTTCCTAACTCATCTTTTAAACTGAGAGCTTTTAAATCAAGGAAACCAACTCTTGAATCATATATCATTGTTCTATTACTATTAATAATAATAAAAGTATTTTCTTTCTTATTATATTTAATTATACCATAACGAAGTTCATCTGACATTCCGTCTGTACGATTATAATGGTTACTATTTAACTCATTAATTATTTTACTAAAGTCATGTTCACATTTATATATCTCATTAAAGTTTTTAAATAGATCAGATCCATTATAAGTTGTTAAATAAATAGTATCACAACTCATTCTTGCTGTATTATTTATTTGAGCTGGTTTATGACACATTACAATCATTTGAATATTATAATGTCTACCTTCAGTAAAATAATAGTCTATATCCTTATTTAACTTATCACCCATATCATCAAGTACTATTACACAATTTCGAAATTTTTGCATATTGTTTTTTGTGATCATATTCATATCACATTTATTAAATCCAGTATAAAATTTATTAGTCTCGGGATTTATCCAGTCTCTGTCATCTTTACACACTATAACTATATTTTGATCTTGATTTTGATTTTGTTTTTGATCTTGATTTTGATCTTGATTTTGATTTTGATCTTGATCTTGATCTTGATTTTGATCTTGATTTTGATTTTGATCCTGATCGGTGTAACCACTTCGCGGATCTTGATTTTGGACTGAGTATAATTTTAAGTATTGTCTAACAAAATATGTTTTACCCGTACCAGTTCCACCATAGACAATAGTGTGTAATGGTGACTTTTCATATTCAAATCTAACTAGACTCCTATTCATAAATCCACCAAAGCTTTCTTCTAGTTTCGCATATTTACTCGGTATTGAATCATATACTATAAAACAAAATATAATTAAGAAAATAAAAATTATAACCACGCTACCTGTCTCCATTTTTATAGATGAAAACATAGATAAATATAGACATAATTAGACTTATAATTAGACTTATAATTAGACTTATAATTAGACTTATAATTAAACTTATAATTAGACTTATGGGTCTTCGACCATCCGTGTAACGGTTCCACCGATGCTTCGCAATTATTAGAGTTATAATTAAACATTAATAATATTTATAAGAAAATGCTTATCCTAACTTTTGAGGAATTCAATAATAATTTTAATATTGATAATAGTGCTATGAGTGATATCAGAATAAAAGATATAGGTAAAGATATAAGTCTAACACGAATTGAAATTGTAATGAGAGATCAGACTCCAAATAACATAAGTGAACCCAACTCCAACATTATTGTAAATTTACATCCAACTGAAGGTACACACTGGGTTTTAGTTATAAGAAGAGAAGGTGGTCCAGTGTATTACTTTGATAGTTTTGGTATAGAAACTCCTCCATTATTCTTAGAAGAGTATGTCAATCTAGGCTCTAATGAAAGAATACAACAATATGATGAATCTTATTGTGGGGCTTATTGTTTATACATGATCTATCTTATTGATAGAGGATTTAGAATTAACAATGCTTTGAATATTCTAGTTAATCAATGTAAATATCCAGGAATGTATAATGAGTGTTTTTGTTTAGGTTGTAGTAAAGATAAGGTTGATGATAATGCTAATGATCTACGAAGTAGCTTTGCTAATATTGTTAATCAGGGAACCTGCTTCACAGATGATAATGTTAATGATAATGATAATGATAATGATAATGTTAATGATAATGATAATGATAATGTTAATGATAATGATAATGATAATGATATTGATAATGATAATGATAAAGATAATGATCTACGAAGCGGTTCAACAGAGTTGTTGTGCAAATTCACCGATCTACGAAGTAGTTATAATCTGCAAAGCAGGTTCCCTGATCAGCGAAGCGGTTCAACAGAGTTGTTTTGCAAATTGATAAGGTGGATATATCACCCCCGAGAAATAATAATCCTATTGCTATTAATATAAATAATGATCTACAATCATGGCTAAATGATGATGATATAATTACTGAAGCTGAATTCCCAGATAACTTTAGATGTATAATATCTGGTCCTAGTGAATGTGGTAAGACATTCTTATTAAAAAAACTATTTCTAGCTAGTATATATTTTGATAAGCTATACATCATTGGTCCTACTGGTGATCAATATCAGGGAACCTGCTTCGCAGATCAAGGTGTTGATAATGGCAAAGCAAATGTAGAATTTATTAAAGATATAAAAGATTTACCATCTCCTGATAAACTACCCAAAGATTTAAAGAAACTAATGATATTCGATGATGTTAGAGCCAAAGAACCAATTATTAATGAATACTTTTGTAGGGGTAGACATAATAATTGTAATATGATATATCTTAATCAAAACCTGTTCTCTCTGGATAGGCAGAGTGTTAGAGAGAACTGTAATCTATTTATTTTATTTGAACAGAGAGGTAAAGCCCTCATATCTATATATCAAGATTTCTTTAATAATGTGGAACTTAGTTATAATGATTTTGCTAATATATGTAATAAGGTATGGAAAGAGCCTTATAATTACATTGTCATTGATATAACTAAAAATAAAAAAATTCATGGTAAACTAAGAATTAATTGGGATCGGAGAGTTTTGTAGTTTAGTTTAAGTGTAAGTCTAAGTCTAAGTCTAATTCTATGACTATGTCTAAGCCTAAGTCTAAGTAATGTCTAAGTCTAAGTCTGTAACTAAATCAAATGTAAAGTAAAACTTAATACATCACCATTAAAGTCTATAGGTCTTCCATGCTCATCTTTAATATGAAACTCTATATATTCTATTCTATCTTTAGTTACATTTTGATATAAGATATTAGTTGGTATAACATTTATCAAGTAACCTGGTGGTTCAGTTAGATTAAAAGTATATAATATGTCTGTATCCTTACCATTATCTTTAACACCAGATATCACATTACAATGAATGTTAATATTACTAAAACCCATAATATCAACAGTTTTCTGAGATGTATATTTACCTTTATTATAAACTATTTTTCTAAATCCTAGTAATGGGGCTATTGAATTTTCTATGTCAAAGTTAATTGCACCTTGTCTTACTTCCATTAAACTTTTCATTGTATTCTTATCAATTTCTATTATAACATTACCATTAGTTTCTTCTTTTATTAATTCTGCTATTTCATATAATTCATATGCACCTGGTGTAATACCTAAAAGACGGGTATTTGACCATGTTTCACCTTGGGTATCATATATGAGTTGATAGTTCATTCTATTCACATTAAACACTGAGTTATAAACTGATAATCTAATTAAACCTAATTTTGTTTTATTAAGTATAGGTTCACTAAAGTTAAACTTTTCTGTTGGCTTTATCATTCTAAAGTTAAGTGTGTGTTCTTCCTTAGTTTTAGTTAAAGCTTCATGTTTCTTTTGTAGTTCCCATAAGATTAAATTGTCTGTCATTTTTTTATATTCAAATATAAGATTATATTTCTAGTTATAATAATAGCTTTGGTTATGGTGAAACATCTGTGAAGCCCCATAGTCATAGTTATAGTCATAGTTATAGTTATAATTATAGTTAAACTTTTTGATTTATAACAATGGATTTTAATTTGGATGCAACTTATGGTTATAATAATGATATACACAAAAGTAAGATTATAAAGTATAAACCAAATAATCTGGCAACAATGAATACAATCAATACTAACATTAATATTATACTCAATAGAGAAGAGAATCATTTAAATATACACGATTCATATCTAGAGATAGAGTTTGTTGTATCAGATGATGCTGGGGGCGTATTTGCTAATAATGCTAATATTAGATTAGTTAATTATGGTATGATGGCATTGTTTAGTTCAGTTAAACTTGAAACTAGTGGTGGTAGGACCATTGAATATATAGATCATTGTCATCCTAATCTATTGATGTATAAGTTATTAACTAGTACTGATGATGAATATGAGAGTGGTTTTGTTAGAAATCAAGGTAATAGAGATAGTCAACTTAAAGGTGACCATATTGCTGCAGAACGAGGTCATATGTATATGATGGTTAAGATGAGTGATCTATTTGGTTTTGTGAATGATTTAAAAAAGATTATATATGGTTTAGGATTTAAACTAATATTAAAAAGAAATAAAAATGATAGAGCTCTATATAGAATTAATGCTGGTGCTGATGCAGTAGCTAATGATGGTAATATAGAAATTAGAGATATATCATGGTGTGTGGCTAGTATTGATCCTAGTAATGACAATAGAATTATTGTACAGAAAGGATTAAATAAAAAGAATAAAATAGACTCCGGTTATTATGAAAGAAAAACATTTTATAAGAACGTACCTAATGCTACTAATTTATTGTTTGATCTAGGTATGGAAAGTGGTATGGAAAGACCACAATATATAATAGTTGGTTTTGAAAATAATAATGCTAATGAACAAACTCATGATGCAAGTACCTTTCATATAATGAATGTTACTGAATGTTATTGTAAGATTGGTAGTGAGTTTTATCCCGAAGATAGAATGAATATTAATTATGGCACTAATAATTATAATTAGGCTTTTAAAGAGATTGTTAGCTTTAATAAAGATTATAATGGGCTACCATATAATATAAAACCGTATAAAAATCATAGAACTTTCAAAAGTAGTTATAGAATATATGTATTTGATACTAGATATCAAAGTGATCATATAGGTCCACAACCAATACAACTTAATTTTAAATTTAGTGCTGCAGTTGCCGATGTTATATGTCATGCATTAGTATTAACTAGAAAGGTTATTAGTGTTATTAGTGATGGTAATAAGATGGTTGATATCATATCATAGATATAATTATAATTAAAGTCCTTATCATTGTTTCCTACTAGTCTTAACAAAACCTTTAGCATAAATAGTATCTAATTTCTTTTTATTCTCTAGAGATAAGCCTCTAGCTTCAAGTTTAGTTTGTGGTTTGGGTTTAATCTTAGTCTTAGTCTTCGAGCTTTGCTCGCGGGTGAAACCCGTAGGCTTAGTCTTAACAACAAAAGGATTATACTTTTTAACTTCCATTATTTTTTATATATAGAAATGAGTCTTTTAAATAAGTTCAAAACCAATTCATATTGTGTTGGTGGCAGACATTATAGTGGCACTAATAACATAAGAGGAGTTATCTCAGCCAAAGGAACTAAGATGTTAAAAGGTAATTGTGTTAAGTGTATTAGAAATAAATCAATGACAGTATCTGATGCAACAATAGAAGCAGAGGGATTGAAAGATTTCTTTAAAAGTGTTGGTAGAGCTACAGTTAACTCTGGAAAGAAAGTTGCTAATAATCCAATAAGAGCATTAGAGATTGCAAGTAAAATAGGAACTGCAGCGGCATCTAGAAACCCTAGAGCTGCTTTATCAGCCACACCTGATTTAATTAAATTTGCATTTCTTGGTGAAGGTATAAAGGTAGTACAAAAAGGAAGAGGTTTATACTTAGGTACAAATAAAAGATAATTATTTGATTATGATTATATTTATGTTTATGTTTATGATTACGATTATCGGTAAATATTTATACTAATATTATTATTACTAAAGACATTGTTATTACTAAACACCAATAACTTTAGTTTAAAAAAACACTTAATTTATTTTTCTTGTTCTTCTTATAATCCTCATATACCTTGACTAATTCATTATATTCATCATTATCTATTTTATTATCATTCATTGATTTAGTATATAGTTTATTAAATTTATCACTAAACTGTTTAGCTAGAATATACATTTGTGAATACTTTATAATTTTATTTCTTATTTTAGTATTAATTGTTTTTGATAATGAACCACAAACAGTTGCTGTAGCAAAAGCTGTGGGTATAGAATAAGGTAATCCTATACCTGTTAATGCAACTGATGTTGCTGTTGCTGTTGTTGCAATTGATGATAATAGTATTTCTGTTATCTCAGCTACGTTAATATAATTTTTATATCTACTTCTTATCATAATTATTAGTTTCAGTTTCATAATAATTTCTAATATCTTTTATAATGTTAAAATTGTTGTTAAATTTATTATTAGCTTGAATCTTTTCATTTATCAACCGTTCTGATACTGATGATAAATCTGGATACAGTAAGCTCTCACTCGGTGCTGTTGGCTGACTCATTTTCATTAGTAAAAAAACTTTCTATTTCTTTCGTTATATCTTCTTGTTTAAATCCATAAAGCATCTCAAGTCTATCTTGCTCTTTATTATCAAGTAACTTACTTCGTAAAAGTATAGAAATTATAAATTGTACTATAACACCTCTAAGAGATTTATTGTATTCTTTCATTTCCCTTAGACCATTAGTAAACATATCATCTAAATGTATGTTAGTAATATTTTGATTAAATTTATTATTAACAAATTCTTGTTTTAATTGATTATATTAAGAGATAGTATCAGCAGCAACTTTATTACAAAAGTTAACAGTATTTGTGACTTCATTTGCTGATTTAATGAATTCTTTAATTAGATTTTCATTAACTTGTGTTTCATTTAGTTGCAATGTTTTAGTTGTAACTTTATCAAAATCACCTTTTCTTAGTTCAGTTATGTTTCTACTTAAAATTTCTATTTTATTAGAAGAGGATAATAAGTTATTGTCACAATACTCTTTATTAACCACATCCTTTTCATCTAACGGAGGATGTACATTTGTAATTTTATAGGTATCCTTCATGTCAATATTATCATTATCTTCTAGGAATAACCCACGAGCCTTACTTAGTGTTAGGTTGTTTGTTGATGTTAATCCGAGAAGTGAGTTTTTTAGCCTGATTGATTTTTAGCCTGGTTAATCTATTTCTTGTCGTTATTTATATTAAGAAATATCTATATTTAATGATTCTAAAACTTTATTATTAGATTCAAAGTCAAACTCGGATTTTAATAATTCCTGTTCGTAATATTTACCTTCTATTATCTCTCCATTAATATCTTCTATTTTATATGTTGGTGGTTGTGTTTTTAGAACTTCATTAACTTTAAACAGTTCTCTATTCCAATTAGAAGTGTAACCTTTAGAGAAGATATTACGTTTATCTGCGTTTCTAACATAATCACCAACTTTAAATTTTGGCTTAATATTCTTAAAGTTAAAAGTGTATTTACTCTTATCAGGATTATTAGAAGCTTCAACTGGTGTCATATTAATTGTTGAATGAATGTTATTGTTATATGTTAAGACTGCATCATTTAATATATTTACCCAATTACCATCACCATTGATGAACATTGGTTTATTTATTATGCGTAATAATGTTCTATTGAATCTCTCTATAAACACAGCTTTTAAATCACTATAAGTAGAATATAGTTCTATCCCTGAAGCGGCTTTGCCGGTTCCATATTCTTTAAGTAAAGATTTAAATGTTTTATTGTAAAACTCACTACCTCTATCTACCCATAACTTTTCTGGTTTTCTACTTTCAGAGCCACCTTGTGGATTTTCGCCTAATACTAATTTAAAGCCATTAGTTATAGATAAACCAGATTTATTCTTTAATCGAATAGACCATGCATATTTTGTGAATATATCTATAACTGTTAATATAAACTTATAATTATTATTGTATTTACTTAAAGATGGCTTATCAATTAAATCAGCTGACCATGTTTCATCTTTATATAATGGTATTATTCTTTCTCGTCTAAACTTTGTTATTTGGGGGTTGAATACTTCTTTAGCTAGGAGTTTTTGTTGTTGTTTATCCATCATTATGCGCGTAGTCAGGTTTACCCTTTATTTACCATAGTTAAAAACAAAATTATCTAGTTGTTCTTGATTAATAATATTCATAGATAATAGTTGCTTAGATATATCTAGCATTTCATCGTATAATCCGTCATGACCAGCTTTTGTTTCTAGTATTAAAAATTCTAATCTTTCTACTAAATTATTTGGGTCCACGTAGTGGTGACAACTTTGCTGGTTGGTATCTAACCCTCTGCCAAATATATCATCTCTTACTTCCATTATACGTTTTATTGTTCTATATCTAGCGCTTTTCTTATCCCCTTTTCCTAAATCATATCTAATATCCTTTAAAAACCTTTTAATTTTGTTTTCATCTTCTTCGATATCATCGTTATATGTTACATTTGGGTTAGTGAGAAATTCAATAAATCCTTTTGAGAATTCGTATATATTATCCCTAACTAAAAATGCACCCTGCTCTAGGGTTATATCAACACCATTCATTTTGTATCTTCTAGTAGGCAAATCTACAAGATTTAATTTTAATTGAGGATTAGTTTGAGTACCCATTTTATGAAGATTCTTGGCTATCTTTGTATCAACAAAAACTGGTGCTATTTCTTGAGTTTCCTCTATGGTCCCCTTTAACGTTTTATTAATCTTAGAAGTGTTTTCACTGATCTGGGAACCAGCTTCCTGGATCCGTGAAGCAGTTTCACCCATCTGAGAAGCGGCTTCTCCTATCTGAAAACCAGCTTGTTCGATCATCTTAGTTTGTTTATCCAACTCTTGATTTTGCCAATCTATTGCTCTTAATGTTTGTTCATTATGAGCTAGCCATGTTTCATTGTTTGCATTTAGTGTTTTAGTTAAAGGATCAAATAACTCTTCTATTTCACCATAATATTCTTCTTGTTTTTATTTATCTTCTAATCTATTCTTTCTGTTTTGTTTTTCTAAATAATTTAATTCTATAAGTGTTTCTAGTTTAGTCATTTTTATAAAAATAATTATCACAATGCATTATATAATCTAATAGCGGCTTCAATAAACTTTCTATCATCATTAATTGTTAATTCTTTAATAAACTTATTATAGTTAGTTATAGCTTTACTTCAATCTGGGAACGAGCTTCGCTGATATTATATTTCTTTGCATGTTCTAAGAATCTTTCTTTTGTATGATGAAACCTATATCTATGGAGATATATGCATAACCTACAATAGAAATGTTTAAATCTATACTGAGAGATGTGTTTATTTACTTTACACATTCTGCATACTAAATATTGATTAGGATCATTATGATGCTTACTCAAATGATCATGTCTCTCTCTATATGTTATAATTTCCTTACATACAAAACATTGGAATGGTTTACTCTGACAATCGTCGCAACACCAACACCATGCCTTATTTTTACATTTATCACATTTGAAGCTAATCATTTTTAAGTATTGAAAAGATATATAAATAATATTATTTCAAAATTTGGTATATAAAAATGAATCAACAAGATTATACCGGTTACATTCATTCCACTAGTGAGCAAGTCCAATCTGTAAGTGAGCGAGCTCAATCTCATGGACAAGTCCAATTTGGGGGTGGACAAACTCAATCTAGTGATAGTAGTACAGCTATCCAAATGTTAAAAAACAAAAACAAACCAAGGGAAGAAATCAATCCTGAAGATAAAGAAGAACAAAAGAGGGAAGCAGAAAAAGGTTTAGAAGCAATCAGAAGGTTTAATCAGGTAAATGAAGAAGTAAAAGAGTTGCATGATAAACAGGTTGCTAAAACAAAACAAAGGAGTGAGGATATGAAAAATCTAATGCTTGAGGCTGAGGCTAAATATCATCCAGATTTAGGTCTGCGAAGCAGTTTCACTGATCAGTCTAAAGACTTAGATCTGCGAAACAGTTTCATTGATCAATCTAAAGATTCAGATAGAGATTCAGATAGAGATTCATCTGATGATTTCGTCTATGTCCAAAAGCCTAAAACAAATAAGTTTAAATGTGAAGAATGTAATGAAGAGTTAACTCAAAAGAATTCTTATAGACACACTCAATCACTTAAACATAAAAAGAATGTACGATTATACAATAGAAATAAAATTATTGAGAGTGCTAATGAGGATGGAATAAAATTTACTAATGAAGCTATAGAGCAAAAGATAAATGAACAGTATTCTGAACTAGAGGGAATAAAGTATTGTGATAGTTGTGATATGTATCTTGATAACAATACTGCTTATAATAAACATGTGACAACATTAAAACATAAGAATAATGTAAGACTAAATGATGGAGAGATAATAAAAAATGGAGATAAGTTTGATTGTATAACATGCAAGACTAGTCTAAGTCAATATAGTGTGGAACAACATTTTAAAACAAAGATGCATCTAGATAATGTTGTGGGAATAACTAAAGATAATGATAATGATAGAGACAGTTCAAGTTATTGTGGTATATGTAATACTAGATATGGTAATAAAAATGAACACAATGAATCAGATCATCAGAAAGAAAAGGTTAAACAGAAAAAGCTTACTGATAGAAAGTGGAGAGAGAAAGTAAATGAATTAGGATTAGATCATAACATGAAGCATAATCAAATAATAATAACGAGTAGTGATCATGAAGATCCTAAATTCTTGAACATACTAGAGTCATTGCATAATATACATCCATATATTAAGTTTAACACCTTTGATGTAGTTAAGTATACAAAACCTACAGATGATCAAATAGAAGAAAACGAATTCACATTTAGACTAATGACTAGACAATATAATGGTCCTAATGATTTGGATATGTTGAATAGTGAACTAGAGACTAGAATGCAAGAACAAGAGATGAATCAATCTGGATGGAGTATGCAAAGATTTATCAAAAGAACTATGTATATACACAGGTTTTATCCTACTCGTGGATGTACTACTGAGATACCATTCACATCTAGATATATACTTAATATAAAGAATACTGATAACAAATGTCTATTGTGGTGTTTAATTGCTTATCTACATCCTGCTAAAGATCATTCCTATAGAGTTAGTAATTATAATAAACCAGAATATATTGATGAGATAAAATTACCAAATGGGGTTACACCTCCATATGATTATTATCATTTAAAGAAAATACAAGAATTAAATAAAGATAAAGTATTATTTAATGTATTTAATCTAATTAAAAATAAAACTATTAATCCTGTATTAATCAATCATAATGATTCTAAAGGATGTAATATATTTTTTTGGGATAATCATTACTTCCTATGTAAAGATGTATCATTCCTATTAAGAAAATCAACTAAACATAAATGTTATCCATGTCTGAAGTGTTGTGTATCATTTAGAACAGAAGATGCATTAAATAAACATTTAGAGATGTGTAACAATACTGGAAGAAGAACATTCCATAAAGATGAATATCTGAAGTTTGATAAGTTCCATTATAAGAATAGAGTACCATTTGCTATGTATTATGATTTTGAATGTATAATAAAAAATGGGAAACACTTACCTATTGCTTGTGGATTATATTTAAGAAGTGACTATCTTGACATATTAGAAGATAAGTATGAATGTTATTGTGGAGAAAAAGTAGTTGAATGGTTTGTAGAAAGAGCAGATTATTACAATAAATTATTTAAAGATATATTTAGTATAAATATTCCAATGAAAGAAGAGACTATTACTCCGTTATATAGTATATGTTATTATTGTAATGAGGAAATGGGTGAAGACGTTGTTAAAGATCATGATCAACTAAATGGTAAATTTAGAGGATATGCTCACAATAAATGTAACCTCCAAGCTAAGAATAATATTGTACCAATGTATGCATTTAATTCTTCTAATTATGATAATCACCTATTTATAACTAAACTAGCAAAGAAGACCAGAGTTAAAGTATTAACAAAAACTGATGAGAATTGTATTAGTATTGATATGGGTTATGTTAAAGCATTAAATATGTTTAGGTTCGTCCATCCACTTAGCTTAGATGCCATAAGTAAGACATTGAGTAATGAAGAATGTATAACATTAAATAAATGTGGCTTAGAAAGACGTAAAGGTATATTCCCATATGAATGGTTTGATAGTATAGATAAACTACATGAAACAGCACTACCACCTAAGGAAGCATTCTATTCTAAGTTGAAACAAAGTGATATTACAGATAAAGAATATAAGCAAGCAATTGATTGTTGGAAAGATACTTAATGTGAGACAATAAAGGATTATATGATGTTATATCTTAAAACAGATGTATTGTTATCAGTTGATGTATTTGAGAAATTTAGAGCTATGTGTTTAGAATATTATGAAATAGATCCATGTTACACTTATTCTACTCCTGGGTTAACCTGGTTGTGTGGGTTGAAATATACTATTGTTTGGCTTAAGTATTATAAAGAAAATACAGTTAATATTTATGATACAATACAACACGGTATAAGAGGTGGGTTAGCTTCAGTATTAGGTAATTGTCATGTAAAATGTAAAAATAAAGAAATAGATCCTGCGTATACAGGGACAGAGAATTATTTAAAGTATTTAGACTTCAACTCATTGTATGCTTCTGCTATGGTACAACCTTTACCTACTGGTGAGATCAGAGTATGTGAAGATCTGGCATACACTAAATCTAGCTCTAATACTGGATACATCTATACAATTGATATAAAGTATAATGATGAGTTGAGACAGAAAACAAAGAAATATCCATTCTTTCCTGAAAAGACAAAAGCAAACATTGATCAGTTTACAGATTATCAAAATGAAAATAAAAAGAAAGGATATAAACCTAATGAGAAGTTAATGCTAAAGTTAACAGATAAAGAAAACTATGTAATAGATGGAGAGATGTTAGATTGGTATTTAGATCATGGTTTAAAATTGGAAGATATTACAATTAAACAAAAATTAGAATATAATAAGAGTGAATGGTTAAAACCTTATATAGAGTTCAATATTCAGAAAAGAAAAGAAGCTAAAGCTAAGGGTGATAAATTTGGAGATGTATTCTTTAAACTAATGAATAATGCCTTTTATGGAAAAACAATAGAAAATGTATATAATTGACAAGATGTAGAGTTAGTTAATGATGTAGATAGATATATTAAATTAGTAGAAAATATTAGTTTTAAATATGCTGTAGAGTTTGATGATGATATAGTAGCTGTACATAAAACAAGAGGTAATTTTAAATTAGATAAGTTTAATTATATTGGATTTGTTATATTAGAAATAGCTAAACTATTCATGTATAAAGCCATATATGATTACCTTGAGAGAGAGTTAGATTGTAGTTATCATTACACAGATACTGATAGTATATTTATAAAGATAAATGTTCCATTGGATAGTACTATAGAAAAAGAAATGAATAAGATAAAAGGTATATTGCATAATAATGAATTAGGTAAGATGAAAGATGAAATACCTAATGATACTATTATGGAAGCTTGTTTCCTTAAAGCTAAAGCATATTGTTACAATACTGTTAAACGAGAAGAAGAGAAAAAGTTAAAAGGAATAACTAAGACTACTATTAGAAACCAAATTAATTTAGAAGATTATACTAATGCTATATATGAAGGTAAAAGTAAATATGTAACTAATTATACTATTGATAGCAAAAGGCATAATTTAGAAACAAAAGAACAATATAAAATAGCTATAGATCCATTTGATGATAGAGGTATTAAAGATAGTAATGGTGAGTTTAGGTTCTATCAGTGAATTTGCAAAAGAACTTCGTTGAATTATAATATTGGTATGAGAACAAATAATAAATTATTATATTATTATAATATTTGTATGACAACATATATTAAATTATTTTTTATATTATTTTTTCTAAATCAAGTAAAAAATTACAAGAAAAAAAATTTTTGTGTAAATATCAGTCAAAATAAGGTAAATATGAAAAATGGAAAATTTGAGTAATATGTGTATATGTCTCCATGGCTCGGGGGCCCGGAGGCCACCATATACACATTACTGTTGAAATCGTTCGAGAAATCGATTAAAAAAAGAATAGCGGCCGCTATTGTTTCGATATACTCGTAGGGCTTGGATGGCGTTTCTGATACCGCTTTCTCTTTCTTTGCACATGTGCAGAAAGTATGCATAATTTTTGGGATTTCGTTGGCGCAGCTGACAGCAGAGTTTAAAAAATGAAAAAAAATTGTTGAAACGTCTCACCGATCGTTATCGGGCGGACTCCTGGGTTCTGGTTCACAACTATGAGTTCACAGGACCTATAAGGAGACCGAGCAATGACAGTTCTCCGTCTGCTAATACTCTGGATAAACAGAAAACTTCTTGGCAAAGATCCGAAACCCAGAGTTCCTGAAACTACTGAGGAGTCTTTGCCATTCTTTTATATCCAATCCAGATTATTAATGGCTTCCTTGGGTTTTTGTGGCAAACTTCTAAACCATGGAGAGTTTCCGTTTATCGATTTTGTTGTCATGGCGAGGAAAATTGTTTTTTTTTTTGGCCGTAAGATATAGTTGGAGTCGACAGCTGAATAAAGGGGATGTTTCCCTTTCAGGACTTCTAGGACTGTTGAAAAACATTTTGTCTGCGGACAACGGTGTGAACTTATCTTTTCTGTAAGTGATTTGGTGGCATTGGAACTTCTCACATTGTTCAATTGCTGTGTGCATATGCTCTGCTCGGTTACTTCCCTATACAGTTTTTTGGGTAGTCGAATATGGAGATCTCGGGCTTCGTTTAACAAGATGGAGAAATCTTTATTAGCGAAAAGCGAAAATTGTCGCTCAGTTTAGTTTTTGGCTGCACAACAATCAGAATCGATAAAATCACAGCAACGGTGAGTGCATGATCACAGAACTTCCTCGACCCACAAAACGAGTTCTGTGGGTTGAGGAATTGAGTATCGGGAGAACCATGTGCTATGACTTAACTAGCGTGGCCTGCCGTTGTTGTGATGCTTTGTAGTGGATACAAATCAGACGGTTGAAATGATCTGAGCTCTCTGTGAGGCCTCTGCACTTAGCATTCTTATAAGTCTGGCACTTAAAACAATTTACCCCTCAGCCATTTAGTCTGATTGCATAATGTATTGGGGTAGGCTCAGCGGTAGGAAAATTGTTTTTTTTTAAAATCTCGAGACGGACGAAAAACCAAGATACTTTGAAAAAATAAACCGATGAAACCACTGATGGGAAAAAAACTCAAAACTAGGCTCCATCTAAACAAAAAAATATAACAAAAAACCAAAGAAAGAACTAGTAAAATAGAACGCATAAGAGGCGTTATTTTTTTCCATTACATAGTTTCCAAAGCGTCAAAAACAAATTTCATTGCGAGAAAAGATTTTTAAAATGCAAACAAATTAGCATTGAGATCAGGACATACAATTAAGTTTGAGAAAGGCAGTGTCATTCGAGTTAAAGGCAAAACGCATGATTTAATGTGAGTAGATTACTGTTGACGGAATTCTTGTCGAAAGTTCAAAGCCTTCTGTCTATGGAAAAATTGAAGGAGAAATTAAGAACTGAGCAAAAAGCAGGGTCCAGAACTTCATAAAAAACAGGCTTCTTAACCTATGGTCAGGTTGAATTTTGTGGAGTAAAACCGATGATCTGACAAAAACCGAAAACAGTTTGTAACGACTTATAAAAGAAAAAGAAAAAAAGAGGCTCGAACTTGTTTAAATGTATACCAAAACAAAGAGGCGCTGTAATGTGCGATCACAAATAAAGTTCCGACCCCGCTCATTCACATTTATGACATAACTGTTGATACAGTTATGTCATAAATGTGAGGAGCAGATAGTAAACATGTCATAAATGTGAGGAACAGATTTATAGTTATGTCATAAATGTGAGGAACAGATAGAAAACCCCCAAAAAATTCAAGTATTTTAAAAAAAATGACGTATGAACAAAAAATCGCCTCCAAATCAAACAACTCAGTGAAGTAAAACATGCCTCTTTATATTGATGAGATCTGCCATTACTAAGCAAGCGAGCTTATACGACGAGCAAAATCAAAGACCAACAACAAACATTAATAACATCCAGAAATTTATGTCCATTTTCAAAAAAAAATAATAACAAAATCAAAAT
This sequence comes from Convolutriloba macropyga, assembly GCF_964194025.1. Lineage (NCBI taxonomy): Eukaryota > Metazoa > Xenacoelomorpha > Acoela > Convolutidae > Convolutriloba > Convolutriloba macropyga. Next base: position 50,863,127 of record NC_134472.1, read on the forward strand.
GGCGTCAGAAAAAACTTGACTAAACAAAATATTTTGTACTTCGCTAGAATGATATACGACCAGTCCATAATAAGGCTCGGCAACAATTAGACAAAAAAGAAAAAACAGCAAGTTTTAAAAAATCGCTTTTACATTTAAAAACAAATTTCAGTAACGAAAACCATTAGATATCAACTGACAACAACCAACAGATTTAAGATTACCTATGCTTTCATAGGGGGCATTAGGACCTGTAATTATTAGTCTTTTTATGCGGTAACAAAAATAACGACAAATAGAGACAATGAACAGATCTTCCATTAAAACTTGCAGGAAAACTAAATTTTGTCGCTCAAAAAATGTTGGATTGAGCCTTTTTTGAACGCCAATAATGTGGTATGTGAGCTTTCATTAATGGGACTAGAGAATAAGAAGACAAAAAAGAAAAGGCAAAACTAAATACTTTTGTATTTAAAAAAGTTCAAAGTCATGAAATCCACTAGCTACAACATAAAAGTAAAAGTAAAATTAAAAATAGGATCGTTTATTCGTCCAAAAAGCCCTTGAGAAGTGTAATATTCAGAATATGTCTTACGTCAACAAAAAACGTCAAAAATGACAAAAATCGTAAATTGATTCTATTTTTTTTGCGAACCCGTGTAAACATTCAATTTTGTACATTTGTACCTTACCCTGACGCCAATAGCTTCGCACATGACCTATAATAAACGAGACCGTGTAACAAGTAGACAAAAAAGAACAAAAACGCAAAGTTAAAAATGATATTTTTTATTTTTGAACAGAAATTCTTTCAAAGTCACGAAAACCATCAGCTATCAACAATAATCAAAACATCGGCTCATCTATTCCTGCATAGAAAAAAATGAGACCAGTCATTTTTCAGGAAATTTTATACGACTAAATCGACAATTTAAAAACGAGAGTAAAAGACAAAATTAAAAAATCTATTAAGCTCTTCGAGAAAGTAGTGTCTAAGCCGCTAAAACCATAGTCTATACCTGTGAAGATTTTGATACGATAAATTGTGCTTTATTCTGAACGCCAACAATGTGATTTTTTAACCGTCAATAAAGTGATGTGACAAAACGAGAAAAAAAACGTGCAAAATGTGCCAAAGCCTAAAAATTGAAAAAAAAATTAAATCTAAATGTGTCGAAGCCAGAAAATCATAACTTAACGCAAAAAAACAAAATGAAGATTAACTACAAATTCAATAGAAAGAAGAGGCATTCTTTCTTTGCTGACACTAAGCTACAAAGTGACCAAATTAACAAAAAAATAGTGGCAAATTTCAATAAGCCACTTTTTATTTAAAAATCAAATAATCTTAGAAGTCAAAATGACCATAAGCTTTCGAGTAAATAAACAAAATGCATTAATTTAGCGCTGTTTAGAAATCCAATGGGACATATCACCAGTGAGCTTTGATTTTAATTGTTCTGTTCTTTAATTATAAAAACGAACTTTTTAAAAAAGACCGACTATTAACAATTCGATTTTTTTGGATTGCAACAGTTCAATATTGGTCCAACACTAGCCTTGCTAATGCTGTTCCTCCACAATGATCAATTAATTTTTTGAATGTTATAGATATTGATAATTTGTTAGTTAAAATATCAAAAAGAACTGGTGTTTTTTTGATAATCATTGGGTAAAGTTAGCGAAAAACGGCAAAATTTTAATTACAGAGCACTCTCAATGGGATGAGGTAGGAGTCGCCCCCTCTGGAGTTTACAAAGACTGAGTTAGTAGTTTTTTTTGGGTGTGTGGCTCCGGCAAAATTAATCAAAAAGGACTAAAGAACCTGATTTCGTGAAACTTTTAGTGATAAGTCTGAAATTTGTATATTTAGCCAATATTTTGGCCAGAAAAGTTAAATCAAAATAGTTCACAAAACCTTTTTGTTTTGTCTTTGAAAATAAAATCAACAACACTATTTGTAACAGTTTTAATATATTTTAGCAAAATGACAAGATTTTAGACAAAATTCCAGAAAATGTGAATAAAAATAACGCAAATCGGTCTAATTTTCACAAAAAATTCAAACGCTATAACTCGCTCTAGAAGCAACAAAATCAAAACAAAAATCTAACTCCATTTTCTACGTTGGACGGTCTTTTTAATGATACTACTCACAACTCTCTACAATGAATATATAGATCGACCAAAATTGCCTGAACAAAAACAACCCATTTGAGTAAATAATCCCCCCCTCAAGAGGGGTCCGAACAATTAAGCTTAAGCATATTAAAGGAAACATTATTTTAAAAAATGTAAGCATTTTTAAACATATATTTGAAAAAGTTGTCTGCTCGCCACCGACAATTTTTTATTGATTAAATTGATAGTTTTTCCAACATATATTTTCAATCATAGGAAGATTATCCTAACTAAAATTGAAAAAGTATATTAGTAAAAGACTCTCTAAAGTTATAAAGAAGTCCTCTCCGTTCGTCAGCATCCAGTTAAAATTGTTCATGTCTTCCTTGGGTTTTTCGAAATCTTAAGAATCAGTGTTTGAGTTTGCGGAACGAACCGGAAATATGGTATAAAAATATGGTTTCTCCTGGCTGGATGATGTAGTTTGGGTTGACAGCTGAAGGTGATAGTCGATTTCATTTCAGGACTTCTAAGAATATGTGGCCACAAATTTTTTGGCTTAGGGACAACGGTGTGCCCTTTGTGTTCTGATTTGATGGCATTGCATATTCTCCAAATTTTTATTTGCTTGCTGAACAGCTGATGCTCGGTCAAATTTTTGGAGAGGTTTTGTTTGGTTAATCACAGAAAACTTGAAAATGGTTTCACAGAACGTTTAAATCTTTATTGACAGAGAGTTTAAATTGTCACAACCACTTTGGTTGTTAGAAGCATCAGCTGAGTTCTTCGATTGCGCAAAAACAGAGCGTCATAAAGTTAATGCAAATGATCGGTTGCAGGATCACAAAACTGTGGATAATAGGCTACAGGGCGTAAAATTTTGTCTAGGAAGTTTAAAAACATGTGGCCTGTCTTGTTGCGACAAAATTTAGAGCAAAGTGCCCTTCACTGTAGCATGTTGATGCAAATTAAGCTTAGGCATATTAAAGGAAACATTACTTTAAAAAATGTAAGCATTTTTAAATATAAATTTGAAAAAGCTGTCTGCTCGCCTCCGACAATTTTTTATTAATTAAATTGATAGTTTTTCCAACATATATTGTCAATCATAGGAAGATTATCCAAACTGAAATTGAAAAAGTATATTCGTAAAAGACGTTATTCGATGTCTAAGGTTATAAAGAAGCCCTCTCCGTTCGTCAGCATCCAGTTCAAATTGTTCATGGCTTCCTTGGGTTTTTCAAAATCCTAAGAATCAGTGTTTGAGTTTGCAGAACGAACCGGAAATACGGTATAAAAATATGGTTTCTCCTGGCTGGATGATGTAGTTTGGGTCGACAGCTGAAGGTGATAGTCGATTTCATTTCTGGATTTCTAAGATTGTGTGGCCAGAAATTTTTTGACTTAGGGACAACAATGTGCCCTTTGTGTTCTGATTTGATGGCAATGCATTTTCTCCAAATTTTTATTTGCTTGCTGAACAGCTGATGCTCGGTCAAAATTTTGGAGAGTTTTTGGTTGGTTAATCCCAGAAAGCTTGAAATTGGTTTCACAGATTGTTTAAATCTTTATTGACAAAAAGTCTAAATTGTCACAAAAATTTTGATCGTTTGAAGCATCAGCAAACTTCTTCGACTTCTTCGCCCCCTCTGGAGTTTACAAAGACTGAGTTAGTAGTTTTTTGGGTGTGTGGCCCCGGCAAAATTAATCAAATTGGACTACGAAACCTTATTTCGTGAAACTTTTAGTTAAAAGGATGAAATTTGTATTTTTAGCCATTATTTTTGCCAGAAAAGTTAAATCAAAATAGTTCACAAAACCTTTTTGTTTTGTCTTTGAAAATAAAATCAACAACACTATTTGTAACAGTTTTAATATATTTTAGCAAAATGACAAAATTTTAGACAAAATTCCGGAAAATGTGAATAAAAATAACGCAAATCGGTCTAATTTTCATAAAAAATTTAAACGCTATAACTCGCTCCAGAAGCAACAAAATCAAAACAAAATTCTAACTCCCTATTCTACGTTGGACGGACTTTTTAATGATACTACTCACAACTCTCTACGATGAATATATAGATCGGTCAAAATTGTCTGAAAAAAAACAACCCATTTGAGTAAATAATCCCCCCTCAAGAAGGGTCCGAACAATTAAGCTTGGGCATATTAAAGGAAACATTATTTTAAAAATTGTAAGCATTTTTAAACATAAATTTGAAAAAGCTGTCTGCTCTCCTCCGACAATTTTTTATTGATTAAATTGATAGTTTTTCCAACATATATTGTCAATCATAGGAAGATTATCCGAACTAAAATTGAAAAAGTATATTCGTAAAAGACGTTATTCGATGTCTAAAGTTATAAAGAAGTCCTCTCCGTTCGTCAGCATCCAGTTCAAATTGTTCATGGCTTCCTTGGGTTTTACAAAATCCTAAGAATCAGTGTTTGAGTTTGCGGAACGAACCGGAAATATGGTATAAAAATATGGTTTCTCCTGGCTGGATGATGTAGTTTGGGTCGACAGCTGAAGGTGATAGTCGATTTTATTTCAGGACTTCTAAGAATGTGTGGCCACAAATTTTTTGGCTTAGGGAAAACGGTGTGCCCTTTGTGTTCTGATTTGATGGCATTGCATATTCTCCAAATTTTTATTTGCTTGCTGAACAGCTGATGCTCGGTCAAATTTTTGGAGAGTTTTTGGTTGGTTAATCACAGAAAGCTCTTGAAATTGGTTTCACAGAACGTTTAAATCTTTATTCACAAAGAGTTTAAATTGTCACAACTACTTTGGTTGTTTGAAGCATCAGCTGAGTTCTTGGATTGCGCAAATACAAAGTGTGATAAAGTTAATGCAAATGATCGGGTGCAGGATTACAAAACTGTGGATAATAGGCTACAGGGCGTAAAATTTTGTCTAGGAAGTCTACAAACATGTGGCCTGTCTTGTTGCGACAAAAATTAGAGCAAAGTGCTCTTCACTGTAGCATGTTGATGCACATTATTGTAACTTCTATCAAGTGGTGTTTGGATACATATGGTCAGAAACATGGAATCTCGATGGTAATATGGCTGTCATGGTAGTTGGGTGTACTAATTGCAGAACTTTAAGGGTAAAAACATTTGGGCTTCTGATGGATTATTTTAACGTCATCTTTGAAGTTACGTCGCTTGTCGTTCTTGTACTGATTTTGCAGGGCATATAAACCAAACTGTTCAAAAGAGATTATCAAAAGAGATTATCAAGAGACTATCATATTGAAATCAGCATTTATGTGGTCATGGTATGCAATTATGTTTGAGAAGGGGCACACTTCTTGAAGTACAGATGAATCGCTTTATTTAATGTGGCTAGAATAATGTTCACGGTATTATTATTGGAAGTTCAAAGAATATTGTCTCTGAGAAAATATATCGCGAAGTTGGGGGCTCGGTAATATGTCGAGCCAAAAATTGCGAAGAAAGTAGGTTTCCTACATTTACGGCAATTTGATACTTGTGGCGCAAAAAATAATGGTTTGACGGAAACAAAAATCAGTTTAACATTATCAAGGTTATCCAACGGTAGGGCCCAGGAATTTTATGTTCGTGCAAAACATTTCAATCAAAATTATAGTGATTAGTTATGGTAGAATATCAAGATATAATTGAGGTGATCAAAAGAGTCAGAAGCACGTTTTTCTTGTAAGTCACTGATTTCTTTATGTCTTGAAACTCGTTGACTATTCGCGGATTATTGTTGAAACTGTGTGAACTTGTATCCAAAACAAATGGATGTATTTGGCTGTATGAATTCTGACATTCGAAAAAAATAGACTAAAACCTCAGCCTTTCTGATGTCACGTTTATGTCTTTAGCTACCAAGAATATGTCGGCAGAATGCGGAATTTCTCGGTTACAATTTTACCGAGACTTTTTGATAGTATGTCAGCTGGTTGTTTGTCTGTAGGAACATACTCTAACTTCAGTTCACCTCCGCGCATATCCCTAAGATAATTTACTTTGATTGCAAAATGCTTTGTTTTACTATGGTGAGAAGTTTGATTACTTTGTGCGATACAGGATTGATTATCAACAAACAAATCAGGTCGGCTTGCTACAGGATGGTTGAGTTCAGCTAAAATAACCTTCAAACATACCAATTCTTGAGCAGCTGAAACTCATGCGTAAACTTAAGCCTCTGCTGAAGATGTAGGAATACTATTTTGGATTTTTCTTGCCCAACTAATTGAGCCAGAATTATTACACATTTAAAACAAAGCCTGTTCTGCTTTTACGATTGTCAATGTTCCCAGCCCAGTCAGAGTCACTATAACCACCCAAATTGTCATCAACCAATGTCGCTTTCCTGATAGTTAGATTTAGATATTTTGTACCTTTTAAATATCTTAGCACATGTTTAGCTGCAATTCAATGCTCCATTTCTGGCACTTCAAGAAAAGAAATTAAAGCATGCGCCGGCTGTGAAAAATCGGGTCGTGTTGATAGTGCTAAATAACTAAGGCTCCCAACAAGACTAAGATAAATTGTATTGCCAAAATCAAGTTTATCGGTCTTTGCAATTTTTGTGAACTTTTGTTTTTCTGCAAGAGGAGACGATACACTTTTGCAGTCGCTGATTCCAAATTTTATCAGCAGGTAATCAATGAAATGAATTTTTCCTGACTAATTTCAATTATTTCATTGAAAAACTCAAATTTCATTCCCAAAAACCATTTGAGATCAGTACGCTCACTAATAATGGATTTGTTTGACATCTTTCCCTCAAACCATTGGTAAAAATCGGTTTCAGGATGATAGAAATTAATATGATCAACCCAAACGCAAATCACTGCCAAGATGTTTTTCCATTTTTTGATGAATAAACAAGGATCATGCATGTATGCATCAAAACCTATGGTTTCAAAATGTTCTCTAAGAGTAAGGATCCAATTCTTTTCCTGACTGTTCAATTTAAACTATTGGATTACCGACAGAGTCAAATTCTTCAAAAACTTCAAGTTGAAGTATGTATACGTTTTCCTCATTTGGTGCTTTCAAGTACGCTGTCTTGATGTCCATTTGTTTGGGAATACCACCTAAATTTGCCATTATTTGAAGTATGATACGTATGGTACTCAGTCTAGTAGTTGGTGAGTAAGTGTCTTTGTAATCAATGCCTTGTTGTTGACTATAACCTTTTGCCACAAAACGTGCTTTGTGTTTAGTGACATTACTATCAATATCATAATTGTTAGCAAAATGCCATTTGCATTCAATTGTTTTCACATTTTCTGGAAGAGGAATTAACTCCCAAACGTGGTTTTTAGTTAACGAACTATACTCTTGTTGCATTGCGTCTCGCCAGTTTTCATTTTTCAAGGCTTCATTAGTATTTTGAGACAGTTCAGCATAATATTTCAATATTTCCTCCACTTCTGCAGAAAACTCATAATTAGTATTCTGGTTAAGTAGAGAAGATCTACGAAGAGATGATATTTGACTATCTACTGTCTCCTCGTTCAAGATTGCAACAGGTTCATTGCAAAATTCTGTCTCATTAACATCACCAAAAGTAATATTTGCAACTGATGGACCTTCCGAAGAAGAATGTTGATTGCGGTCGTTTTTGGCTTTACAAAACATCACATCCTCGTGGAATTTTGAATTGCGAGTTTTTGTAATCATGTAACTTCCTTGTTCGACTGGAATTCCTATGAGAAACATGTTGCCATTATTTGAAAATCTTACACAAAATTCCTTCCTGAGTACGATGGAAGGCCTTACAGTCAAAAACCTCTACAAAAGAAACGTTTGGTTTGGATCCATACTTTTTTTCGTAAAGTGTTTCCACAATTGCTGAGTGAAAACAGTAGTTTCTGATGTCAAAAGCATAGTTCATTGCAAAGGACCAGTATTTTTTCCAAATCCTGCGTTATCCAACAAACATCTTGTCATGCCGGTAGTAGTCCCCCATTTTCTTTTCAATTCCTTTGAATTTTCCTCGGGCGTATAGGTTGCTGAGTTTTCAAGTCTCACCTTATTTTCACGACAAAAACCTGGAAAACTGACTAGAGGAAAACTGTTTTGCGCCGTCATTAACAAGCGTTTGAGGTGCACCTAAATCTGCGCAAAACTGTTGAAAATACTGGAGACATTCGGTACGAGTTTTCATAGAGTAAATTTTCAGATATCTGGAAAAAGTGTCAACAAATGAAATTGCATATCTATGATTGTCAACTGGTACAGGTGTTACTGGTCCTAAGATATCAAAATGAACAACATCAAGCGCATTGTTTGCTCTGTCAACAATATCTTTTGGAACCTGTTGACGTTTTGCTTTGTTTAATTCACAAGTGACACACTTCAATTCACTGCTATCATTTTTGTCAATTTGCTTTCACCCAATATGGTTTTGAAGTTTTATTAAATCCTGAAAATTATAATGACCTCATTTGTCATGCCAAAATTTCAAGTTGGACGAAGTTAATCTTTGTTCGTTGCAAAAACCATTTTCTTCAGACTCATTATTAATAAATTTAGCACTCCATCAGAAAAGATTGTTCTCCTGCATCAGTGGAAAAACAGTGCCATCTCTTGTTACAATCTGATCGTTGTCTCCAAATTCCACTTTATTACCAGAATTTTTTAATTTGCTCACTGAAATTAAATTCTTCCTGTAGTCACTCTCTTTCCATTATCCTCACACACATAAATGTCAGCCCTACCCTTTCCTTTGATTTCGGATTCAAAACTGTTTGTACAGCCAACAGATCCCGAACAACTTTCATCTAATGTAGCAAACAGTTAGCGACCATTCAGCGTGTAATTTGTACATCCGAAATCAATTATCATATCATATTCATTCGTGGCTAAAACATTGTTATCACTACTTGCGAAAAAGCAAAAACCTTTTTCCTCAGCTGAGTTCATTTCCGAATTAAATTAGCTGATTCATTGTTACTTGTACCATTTTTAAGTTTACGGCATTCGCTGTGGTTATGGTTGTTCATTTTGCAAAGAGAACAGTAATTTGTGTTTTATTTTGGTTTGCGGCAACGCTTTGCTAGGTGACTCGAAGTACCACAACTATAACATTCCATATTCCTTTGTTTGAAAATTTTGCAAAACAAAACGCGTCCTTATGAACCAATTTCCCATAAAAAAGTACATTTCACTTTTGGTTTTTGTCTATTACTGGCAAAGAAAGCAGACTCCCAACTCTCATCATTGCTACGTTATCTTTTGTCATATTCAAAATTCACTCAGTCTCTTTTATTAATATCCAGATTTTGTTCATCTTTACTGAATTTGTTACAAAGTTATCAAAATCGTCTGTGAGACCTTTCAAAACAAAAGAAATAACCATGGGCTCACTGACTTGTTCATCAACTTCTCTTAAATTACTTTGCAACTCGTCAGCGCGTGCAATGTAATCAATGACACTTTCTTTTGCTATCATTTTCAAATTAGTCAGCTTTTCAATCAATTGCTGTAGACAAGGCCGTTCACAACTTTTAATATCTATCACACATTACGGCCCAAGCCTTTGGATCATCCTCTTTGTAAGGTCTCAAAAACATTGCAGAACTTTTGTCAAGTGATTCTATGATCTCACACCAAACTCACATCTTTAACTCATCAAGTTTTTCCCGAGCTTGCTGTTTAATGTTATATGTTTAATGTTAATGTTGCTGTTGAAGTCTAGCTTCCTTGGAAGCATTAGGTTTCAAATTTTTCTCAAACTCTGTTTCATCACATTACCCTTTCAAAACTCTCAAAGTTTCATATTAAACATCTTTGCTTCAAATTGATCCTGAAATTAAGCAAAGTCTTCCTCTTTTCCAGAGAAGTAAACATCTTTACTTCTATATGACTGATCACACATTTTATGTACCGCACTGTGTAAAGAAACTTCCCTTCCATTGTTAAGTTATTGTTTCAAATGACTAATGCAAAAGATAGAACATGTTCCGCAAAAAAATTTCGTTCGAATGTTATACATCGGAATCAAAAACCAGAAAATTTGAAATTGTTAGTGACTGGTGTCTTCTATCTGTTAAAAATCCCCTTAACTTGTGTGGGTTTTTCCCCGAAAATTGCAAACACTACTTTCATTACAAAATTATTTGCTATGCATCAAAAGAACTGTTAGATTACTGCGAAATCTGTCAATGTTCAACAAAAACGTGCTGTATCAATACTCCAAGAATTGCTTGTATCCGAGATGAGTAGTTGGCAATATTATTCTGACGATTGTCTGTTATATTGAGAAATGCCACTATCAAAAGAAATCTTCATATCCCCAACTTAAACTTGCATCATAATCCCTGATTACAAAAATTACTGTGCATATACTGTCGAAGTGATACCAAATTTGCATTGTTGTTGGTAGAATATCTTCTCGTTTTTATGTTTCTAAATATTGTTAGTTAAAAAAAAATTTTCAGTCACAAAAAAAAGTTTAACAAGTATCACCCAATGAATATCTTCGATATCTAAGATACCGTCAATTTGCAGTTTCAAGTTCGAATTTCAATACTTTAAATACAGCAGAATACAATTTTGGCAGAATAACTTCCAAGTCGCTGCTTTTCTGATTCAAAAAATCGCAAAGGCAAAAGATCAAAAATGCGCGTTATTTTTTCCCTTTTTGATGATTAATCGATGGGATTTTAATTTCCTTGGCCCATAACCTATCAGGGATATGCGACGGTAGGGTCCAAGAATCTTATATGCGTGCAAAACGTTTCAATCAAAATTATCCTGATTAGGTATGGTATAATATCAAGATTTAATTGAGGCAATCAAAAAATTCAGAAGCACATGTTTTTCTTGTAAGACACTGATTACTTTATGTCTTGAAACTGGTTGAGTATTCAAGGATTACTGTTTAAACTGTGTGAACTTGTATCCAAAACAAACGGATGTATTTTGCTGTATGACTTCTGATATTCGAATAAAAATCGGGTAAAAAGCTTCATTTACAACAAGGAAAAGCAGAAAAATGCTGATAAATTGTTAAATGGTTAAACAAAAACAAAATCAAGCATATTCGACCAAACATAGCCTTCAAAACATTAACATTTAAATAAACCAAGCGAGAAGACGAAACAAAGAAACATTCCTCGGCCTACTCAGTTAATTTTTGAATAGACTAATAATTTCTCCGTTTTAGCTAGAGCGCGGATGTCATAATTTACTGTGGCTAGTTTCAAAATTCTTTTGAATGTTAGTTTTCTGCTGTTGTAGTTAAAAAAACCTTAGGTTGAGCTTACGCCAAGTCGAACCCTTTTGCCATATTTGAGCTCTTTTGATTGGATCAATTTAGATTGGATCTAAAGAAGGTCGTTTTTAGTCCCCAGTTGAGTTGCTATTCCAGTGAGCATCAAACTTTTTAAACACAATTAATTATTGGAGCCGAGAACTCTCAACAAGATAACACAATTGGGTCACAATGTTTCCAACGCTTTAGATGGCAGTTGAATCTTTAAACCAAATTCCAGTTTTAAATCCAGGAGCCATTCCATGCAAAATTTTAGTCATTTGAGATTCATTTGACAGTTCAATATCAATTGTTATGGCAATATATTTGCATTAAGTTCTTATTAAGTATGATTTTGGTATCCATTTCTATCGTTTCGGAAAATTGCTCTTTTTATTAAAATTTCACGAAAATTTTGATGTATTCTGCTTTAGTTCAGTTTTTGAAATATTTGTTAACAATTTTACCATTTTGGTCAAATTATACTTGCTTTGATTGTTAACAGCATTAGAAGAGTATGGCAGGCAAGCAACGCTTTTTGTCAACAGGTAAACATTGAATTTTTTGTATTGTGGTTCAGAGACACTCGGAGGTTGTTAACGTACAGAACAACGAATGGAAGAATGAGCAAATACATTGTTTAATGATCACGAAATAGATAAAGCATCGTGATCTAGGGGACATTGAAATCCATCGGCTAAACTCTTTTCATTGAATCCCGATTCATTGGTTATGGACTAAGTCATTTAAAGGTTAAGTAAGCGGATTTTTTTTATTAAATCCAGCTTAACCGAGTAGAATAGGGGAAAAGGAATGGGATTTCATCTCAAACAATTATCCTTCTAGCCATGCAATGCAGTTCTGCTGTTTGGGCGACTTACTTCCGTGAATTGTACACTTAGAGCCCACTAAAGCTCCATGAGAAACACAGCTATTTAAAGCCCTTGTTCTTCAAACCAGTGTACACCTTTTAATTATTTTTCCCAACTTCTTTCAAGAGCAATTAAAAAAGATATGACCTAACTGCATCTCAAATTCTCGCTGCGAATAAGGCATCTAAGTATACGTTAGAACAAAAATTTTAGTTGCCCGAGGAACTTAGTGCCCTGACACGAGCTCGCTTGCTCCCGAGTACAGAGCAGAGGGTACGAGGGGTGCTAGGACTCATTTTCTAACGTATTTAGAGAATCAAAGGGTAAAAATTAGACTTTTTAGATCTTTTTTGTTTGTGTCCCCCCAGTACGTTATGCTCCCCCCATTTACAGAGCACGTGTCATTACATGGTGAATCATTGTGTAAAAATATGGCACGTGTGTCTGGGGGTGCAAATAATATGCACCCACTAAGCTGGGTGCACAAACGGAATACATCCGAATTCTCAACATTTAAGAAAGAGTCTGACAGAAGTCAGATTTTACTCATGCGAGAGGGCGAATAAGTGGGATATCTAAGCAAGCCAATCAAAATTAGACTTAGGAGGGTAAATTCGACATAAGCCGCAACTTATGCAAATGCACGGTAAAAACACTTATAATGCGAGCGTGTTTTCAACGTGCACTTCAAAAATTTATTAGCAAACAAATTGCCTAAGTTGAGCTGCCTCGAAATTTTAGAGCCAGACTGTTTTTTACTCTTGATTCACTACAGGCTCTTACATAGCTACATAGACCTGATGCCCTCCAGTTCTACCAGTTTATCGATTTCTTTTGGCTAAAAGTTAAAATTCTTGAGCGAGAACGTTCTAAAAGAAAAATTTTCTAGAACGAAAAGAACGCCTTAGAGCAAAATCGCTCAAGCAACACGACTTCAATATTTGCTTCAAACTGCTTGAGAGCAATTTAAAACATAACCGGTGGTGGGTGTCAAACTCTAAGAAACGCCCTTCATGCCATGAGTATACGTCGCCAAAACAGTTTTTATAAATCGCATAATTGGCTACTAAAGAGCTGAAAGGCTCTTAGAGAACTGTATGCCCTCTGAGCGCTACCTGTTTATCACGTTTTGAGGACGAAAATTCAAATGGTTCAGAAAAAAATTCGCCAAGCGAAAAATCGCATTAAAAAGACCACAGGACTAACATAATTGCTAAACTTCGTTTGAGAGCAATTAATAACAAATTTTTATGAATGGCAGAAAATCCAACGGAGCAGATCTGCAGTTCACTATCAATATACTGTCAATAAATATTGTCGAAATTCAGTTCAAATAGGGATGGATGTTCAGCAAGTCATCAATTCAAAGGCAATGGTTCAAAGTACATGCTCAAATAAGAGTAGATCTTATTGGCGGATTTGAAAGTTCTCGCAGATACAATAACTGCTCAATTGCCGAATCGAATCCCTTTGTACTCGAATCTACGAAACAATATTCGAGCTCCAAATTCACAAAGTGTTGAGCTGCTATTTATTAGAATCAGGTCAACATATTGCAATTGTTCGTTGTCAGGCCTTCTTCACATGTAAGATACGTTTCATGCATTTAAAAAATGTGAAAACCCGCAAATTGACGTACACCATTCGGTATACGTCCAGCTTCACACTGACTATTTTCGGGACTCTACTTAACGTCAAGAACTATTCCAACACATTTAAAGATGATATCTACGAAGGAACTAGGCATTAGAAATCTATTTTTTTTGCGGAAAACTACCATTACGCTACCAGCCCAATTGCCAAAATCTTAAAACATACCCGGCAGATTGCCGGAAAATAGCCGCCGTTGATTCCAATAAGCATGATTGGGATTGAACGAATAGAATATATTGAAAAAAAAAAGATTTTTGTACACAAACATTTTTAAGTCCGATTTATTTTGATGGCATTTCGTAGTTGAACATACTTCTGTTTCTTAGAGAGAGGCTACAGGGGCTACTATCAACACCAACAAGCAATAGAGGTGGTAAATAAGACTTATAGGCACGACGTTCAAATAGCGGGCATCTAAAATTGGGCTTTATGGGTTTATTCCGTTTCTATTTCTGACTTCTATTTTTTATACCGACTCTGTTCATTTTGAATTGCTTTGCTGAGCAACTGATGTTCAAATTCACTGTAAGCAGAATGAGAGAAGAGAGAAACCAGCCTAGAGAAGTCAAAGATTTCACGCAAAATGTCGAAAAAGCGGCAAAATGGTAAAGCGAAAAGTTTGACGAAGTAAAAAAAAATACGAGCGCAATAATAGCCGGCTGAGAAGATGAGGGCGGCTATTAACAAGCAAATGAAAATTTTGGTTCGCTGCCAAGACAACTGAGCTATCGACGCAAACACTGAAAAGAGCGATAACAGCTGCCATTATTAACGCTGCTATTGCATTTTCATAAAGCTTCCACATAATTCAAGGCTCGTTATAAAGCTATTCGAAATATGCAGGGTTGGAATAGCAAAATTAATTGAAAACTCAATTACCAGAAAATTCTGATTACAAAAATTAAATCTGTCAATCAAAGTCCAAAGTTATCCCAAGCAGTTTTAGTGGTCACCGCAGCTCTTCTTACAACTCTTTTGCTGTCATCCAAACATCTGTCTACAGTTCTCTTAGTCCGTCTTTTGACATCTCCATTTAGCCATTCTTTACACCTGTTCTGCTCCAGCCCAATTTTGGCCAGACATTTCAAACTGTTCACTCTGACATCAACGTTGTTCCCGCCAGTCGCTAATTTCAGAAGTTCAGAATGAATCTGCTTCATAACAACAACATTATCAAATTGCATCGAGGTCTCGAGCAACTTGAGAGCGCTCGAGAGAACGTCCGAGTTACTGTTACTTTGAGTTGACTGGTCGTTTGCTATATTGAGTGCCATCCTAATGATCTGCATAAGACCTCCTGGGTTGTTTCTGTTGGATAAGGACGTTACTGTGGTCTTGATATTGTCAGGCAAACATTGCAGAAAGGACATCAGGCAAAGAATCCAGTTGCACTAAAATAACGAGGTACGTTCACATGAATCTGCTTCCCATTCTCTTGTATTTTTACAACTTTGTAATGGTATAATTATATTGTATTGGATAGTCAGCTTTTTTATACTATTTCGAAAAATCATTATACAAAGACAATTATACGATGACCAGCCCTGACGTTCGAATAAGATTTTAAATATGGCTTTTCTGAATTCCAATTACAACCCCATTATATCAGGAGAAACATACTCGTATCTTTGAACTGTTTCAAGACCAAAAAGAGCATTAAGAAACCGAGGGATTAAATGGGGATTGAAAGCCTGGAATAATAATTTCCAATATACAAACCTTTGCTTCATCATCGCCCTGTGCATTAATCTTGTCCATGTCTAGCAGTTGCGGCACCATATCATACACTAATTGCTGTACAAACATTGGCCTAGTTCGCAGTTTCAGCCTTCTTGCTGCTTTTTCGTCAAAGCCATTTATCAAAAGACTCGACTGAGTAGCTGAAAATTTTCCGTGAGCCTTATCAGTCAGTAAGGACATGTATTTAATCAAAAGCTTCCGTGTGATTGGTTGTTTCAAACACCCTCGACGAATTAATGCATGACACGTCATCAGAAAATTGAGGCACTGCGATTGGTCAGAATATTTATACTCTTCTTCCGTGAGGCTATTCAGATACTTGGTAAAAAGAGAGAGGTCTTCAGTTCGGTTAATCAGCACAGGGATTAGATCACAATGTCTTTGCGTGTCAGATAGAATAACATCGATGCAGTTGACCTCGGATATCATTTCGTCAGAGGCCGCAAAACAATAAGTCGCAAATAAAATCTGGCTTACTTCACTAACATCTGGCAATTTTATTCGCTCAAAGACCGCTCTGAATTCATGCGCAAAATTATCGCAGTTTAATTTGCTAATGAGAGGAATAAGTATATTATGCTGGATTGCACTTGTTACCACACTGAAATCCTTCGCATCAGAACCCCTGTTGATTTTCTCTGACACAAATTTCTGGAACAGATGAATTTCGAATTATAATAAACAGCCACAAATAGCATGTCGGCAAAAGTCGGCACTACACTTTCTCAAGACAATCTCAACGAAAGATTAAACTCTAAATTAAGAAGCTGAATGATGAAATATATTGATGAACAAAGATAAGACATGCAATTAAAACAGACAACTGATAACAAACATAGCCGGCAGATTGCCGGAATAGCTGCGAAATAGACTTGCGTGCCGTAAAATACAGATGGAAAAAGATACAGAAGTGAGTTGATAATAGTTATCGCCGCCGCCTATAAAACTTACAAGTTTATTTCAAAGGAGGTTGTTTTTGGGTGCAAAAAATTTTCCCTGTCGCGTCTCGAACCGGCGATCTCCGTATTAACAGCCAGCCGCCTTAACCACTCGGCTGTCGAACCATACAATCTGTTTTCTGACAATCAACTTTGTTTTAGGAACAGATTCTGTTTCTGAATAACCGCAATTTAGGTCACGCAGAAAGCGTGAAATCAAGCGCGAAAAAGCCATTTAAGCAGTGACGAGACAGAATGGTCTAGAACAAATGTAAAACGAAAATGAAGCGTCAGACGACGAAACAAAAAAAAACCAAGAGCACCACAATATAGCTACGCTCAGCTTACAGCTTCGCAGCTATAAAAACATGAAATCTAAATACAAAAAATTTTGTAAAACTTGCTAAAAAAGTGAACAGTGAAAAAACATAGCAGACAAATTGACAAAAAATAGCCGATGTTGACCCTCTTGACGCAGAACAGGACTGAAACAAGAAAAAGAAGCGATAGAAATTCACAGAAATATTTTTCGAAGTTTCAAAGTTTTCTTATTTTCTGTGCAGTTTCAATTAGATTCTAAAATTACACTTAACCCGGCCTTTAAATTGAAGGATATTCAGTTTAATACTAATGCCAGCTAGCAATCGCTCTAATAAACAAGTAAAACATAATGCATACTGACAATGACCGGGTTTTATCCTATTATCTCACTTTTTTTGATTTTGCTCTTTTGACCAACGCATCGCGTAACTCAACGAGTAAGAATTACTTAAAACCCAGTCGGTAGAAACAGTGAGAGAGGTAAATCAGAAATCAAACAAGAAAGTCATGACTTGGGTAAAAACGAAAAACGTGATAGAAAGGTAAAAGGATTTTAAAAACGAAGCAGAACAAGTCCTGAAGTACAATCCCGAGCATTGATTTAACTAAGGATTTGAAAATCAACATTTTCCAGCATCTTCAAACAGAGAAAGTCAACAAAGCACATGATACTACATGCGCAAAAATAAACAAATTCGAAAAAAAAACAAAAATCGATTTTCATTTTGCTCTTTTGAACAACATATCGTGTGATTCAACGAGTAAGAAGCACTCGTAAAAATCCAGTAGATAGAAAAACAGAGAGGTAAGTGAGAAGTAAAACAAGAAAGTCGTGACTTTAGTACAAAACGTGATCCAAAGGTAAAGGATTTAAAAAAATCGCAGAACAAGTCCTGATTTACATCACACGAACAAAATCGAAAAGCAAAAACAAAATCCTTTTTTTATTTTGCTCGTTTAACACCACATCGCGGGATTTAACAGGAAAGAAAACTTAAAATCCAGGCGTTTGAGACAGTGAAGGGAGGTAAGTCTTAGGGAAGTCAAAAATGAAAAAAAAAACTAATTCAAAAATGAAAAAAAAAAACGAAAAGGTCAATGAAGAAAGCCAAAAATTAACTTAAAAATTGAAAAATCTGTGCCCATTTTAGCCTGGAAACGTATTGTTAGTCTCTAAAAATCACTTATCAATTTCAGAGGGTAACATTAAAACAGCATGGAGTAAAAACTCTTCCCACAAATACCAAAATTCAACAAAAAAATCAACAAAAAGGGGGCAATTGGACAAAAAACTACTAAAAACGGTTATCTACATGCTCCATTCTGTCCAAAACACTTCAACCTCGACAATTCATTCACTGAACACAGTGCATGATCAAAATCTTCTCTCACTTAGCAGAAATCTGATCAACATTACAGCTTTTCTGACTTTCGCTTTCAGGTCAAAATGCCGCATGAACTATCCCTGTAAAAACACAAAAAAGCAAGACAAGTCCTGACACAATTCAAAGAAAATTCATTGATTTAACAAAAACTTGACGTAGAATGAACAATAAATGGATTGGGGAAACCAATTGGAAAAAATCCCCGTTCAAAAAATTGAAAAAAATATCAAAAATCAAAGTCAAATTTGCCGCATGTGAGCGAAAATTCACAATCGAATTAGCAGTCTTAAGTCAAAACAAAAAAATTGCCAGAAAAATTTAACATGAAAAATTAGGAAAATTCAATTCATTTCCATGTATAACAAGTACACATACAAACTAAAACCACAACACATCAGCCAAGTCTCAATGCGTTCACAAACATCTGTTTTAAGAAAAAATTAGAAAAAAAAGTTTTCAAATTTTTGTCAAATTGCAAAGAAAGAGAGAAATTTGTTGCAAAAGAGACTTGCATCCTTTATAGTAATGGAACCAACAGGCATGAGGCTTTAAGTCAAATAACAATAAATTCAATAAGCAATATAATAGGCCAAAAAATCGCGAAAAGACTAAAAATCAGCCAAATTATTGAAAAAAACCTCCAAATTAATCAACAAAAAGACAAAACAAACAGAATATAATTCAAGGAAAAAAATCCCTTCAAATCAAACCAAAAAAACCCAATAATATTCGTAGAAAGTAATTATCAGACAAAAAGCTTAAATGGCATTTCAAGCAAATTCTCAGTGCCGCCTCGTCAAATGAAATCAATTGCAAACAAAACAAAAATCTAAGAAAAAGGCTAAAACCATTATATTTAGCAGCCGATAAAAGCAGAGCTGACTAGAACTATAGTTCTCAAAAAATTGATAGGCTGATACATGCTAGAATGCGGAGAATAAGGACAAACAAAAACATGAAAAAACAAAGTCTAGTTCTTGATATTTCAAAGTTAAAAATCAAGTTGAAAACAAATGAAGTAAAAAACAATTACATTTCCTTATTAAGCATAACATTATATAGCTATCATCTCGTATAGATTAAATTGTAGAAACATAGTTTAACGATTGGGAACAATAAAATTTTTATTTTTCAATAAAATTGTCAAATTTTTTTTTTCAAATTGACTAATGAAAAAAAATTTAAGCAGCATTTCAAATACTGAACGCCCTAAAATCATTCAATTATTAGTAAAAGAAAATTAGATCGCAGACAGTGCACAAAAAGACCTTTTCTATTCATTAAATCTGAAAAAGAAAACAAACTGAGAGAAATTAGATAAAACTGCCAAAATCAGGCAAGCATGAGTACAATACTATAAAAACAAAAAAATACCTCGGGCTATCAAGAGGCATTTTACGCATGAAACATCAAAGTTAAAAGGCTTTTTAAAAACTTTTTTAAAAAATCCGCTTTAAAATCCAAATATGAATAAAATAATTTAAAACTGCCAAAAATTAATTTAAAAATTGGGACATCTGTGCTCATTTGAAATTTAAAACGCATTATTAGACTCTCAAAAACACTGCGGTATCAATTTCAGGGGTTGACAAATTAATACAGCTTCTATTAAAAACATAGCACGCCGATTGCATGAAAACAGCCGCCGTTGTCATTACTGGCCACCTTTGGGATTGAAATTTTGAAAATAAAGAGAAAATTGACGACAGTAATATTTTTTCTGAGTGTTACAAAGTGTTCTAATTTCTTCTGCAGTTTCATTAGACAAATATGGTGAATTCTCTTTTAAATTGGAGAACAAAAATGCTTAAAACTAACGCCTGTTAGCAGTATACTCTAAAGATCATTCATAACTAAACGCACAAAAAAGTTGACGACAGCCTAGTTTCAAACAAAAAGGGTTATAATTGTGTCCCCAATCTCATTGAATTCAGTAAAATTTGGCGAGTTCAGCTTTTAAATCGGAGGACAAAAAACAATACTAATACCGATTAGCAATATACTCTAAGGAACTTTGATAACTTAATGCACTAAGTCTTTAAACATTAATTCTTAGTGCCCAGGCTTTATTGGTTTATCCCGTTTCTACTGATTTTGCTCTTTTGACATTAACCGTAGTCACTACAAAGCACAATTCAATGACTAAAAAATAGAATTCAGTCAGTTGAAACAGTGTAAGTCGGAAGTCAAACGTGAAAAGTGGTGACTCAAGTTGAACGAAAAGAGGTTAAAGCCAATTAAAAAAACATAGCAGGACAAGCCGTGAAATGGAACCCAAGAAATTGAATGAAAAATTTAGAACTACACTTGACCAGCAGAACAGTTGAACAATGCCAGCCAAGAAAAAAATCTCAAAAATCTCAACTAAAATAACCAAACAAACGAAAGAAAAAAAATAATTGCTGCAGGCCAATTTTGATCCATTTAAATATATCCATTAACCAACGCACAAGCCTTGAAAGAGGTTTATTGGCCAAGCAAAGATCCAGAATCCAGAAGTACGACAAATACTTAATTGAAAATTGCAAAATTTTCAGGCATTTTTCTTAATTTAGCAATATTAAAATGTTTTTAAACATTTTTGTCTCTGGAATCTGTCTAGTAACTCCTCTACCAGACATAAAAGAAGTTCAACGGCCAATAAGATCGATAAAGTCAGAAAATGGCGAAGAACTTCCAAAAATTTGAAAACAAGTGAAAATTTTAATAAAACTTTTAAAAATTATGTCACGCCCCTATTTCGTCCCTCATAGTTACGTGATGATTTTCCTTTAAATATCCATAAATAAGTGATTTAATCTAGTACATATTCAGATAGATTTCAAGGCCATATATAGCTAGTATTTCCATCTAGGCCTGTAACCCCTTATTTGTTTATGTTTATGAAAAACAACCGCAGATTGACAGTTTATTGATAAATATATCAAGTGCCTAAAAGCCTCAATATTTACTTTTTTGAGTTCCATGAAGATAAATTCTCATAATTAGGAAATAACTTCAGGAGAGATTATGTACTTAGTGAAGTGATTATTCTGATAAAGTAGGTGCTAATACGGAAATTGTATATGTACTTAACAAACATCAAGAGGCGTACAAAAGCCGGAAATCGCCCAACTTGTAGATCAGTAAATATTTGCGAAGGACCAATACAACTCAAGGTACAGCCCTGCGGAACCTACAATCACCAGAACACCGGAGAAAGAGCCTGACTATCAGTTGCTATTCGAACTCAACAATAATCTCGAAACTTCTTATTCTATCTCTGAAAACTTTGTTATAATTTATGGTAAAATAATTAAAGACTGAACTGGAAATTCTTCATAAAATAACTAAAGTTAGAACAGGCTTCTTTAGCGTTATATTGTGGCTAAATCAAGCTCTAAAACCCAAGGCAACTAGTGGATATATCACGCATCCGAAGCGCTCAATAAAAGGCTATTACTAGCTAAGTTTATTCAAAATAAATCCGCTAAAAAGCGCACTGTGAAACATCAAAATAAGTCCTTGTAAAAATGACAATTATTCACATTATTTACTGCTAATATTAACCTCTGAAAACACCATGAGGAACACTCTTAAAATCAGTGCGTAACATATTAATTCCCTCAAAACCATTTCATTGCACCCAGAGGCTATGCAGTAACGCAATAGCACGCCTCAAAAAGTTTCATTAGCTCATAAAGTTGGATAAAGAAGGAATGACATTAATTTACAGAAAATGAAACAAAATTCAAATTTTACAAAAAAATCGTGACATTAAAACGTTGAAAACCAATCAATTGCCCCCCGAAACTATGCAATAACCTATTAGTAAACACTAAAACAAGTTTTATGGCCTCTGAGTCTGCAACTCAAAATATGACAAAAAGTTTCAAAAACCTTAAAAAATGGCAGCAGTTATTATTATTTTTCGTGTTTATGTTTGCAGTACCAAAACACATAGCTCTCAAAATGATCATTAAAAATATTTTGTCTCACAAAAGACCTCTATCGAATTTTACAAACCTCAATTTAAGACAGGTCAAATAAAAAAAAACTCAAAAAATGACAAAAAAACGTCAAAAAGTTCACAATTTCAGGTTCCAAAACTGCTAAAAATAACCCTGAATTACGCCTTCCCTTCAGCGACACCACTCTAAGCACTTGAAGGACTACTAAAACTAGCTAAGGGCCTCTACTGAAACTTTATGCCCGCTGGGCCTTATTTGTTAAAAACCGTTTTGAAAGATCAAATTCGTCGAAAAAAGACAGAGCCCCAATACAATCCAATCGTTGAATTGTAAAAAAGGAGAGCGCCTAAATAATAGCCATCGAGACGCTGACAGCGGCTATTAATTATTTATACGAAAAAAAAAAACAAAATTATAAGCCAAAAACTGGGCCAATCGGACGAAAAAACTGCTTAAAATGGTTTTCTATATGCTGCATTCCGTCAAAAAACAATTTTGAAAGTCGAAAAGTAAATCACTGGCCAAAGCGCATGATCAGAAAACTTCCCTCGCTCAGAAAAAAACAGTTCAAGTGGCAGTTTAACTCTTTCGCTTTTTGGTCTAAACGCCGTCTAAACGAATAGTACTTCTGGTAAAAAAAACCTTTCAGAAAACCAATACACCTCTTCGAGTCGTAAAAAACACGAACACCGCAATATAGCTATGCTCAGCTTAGCTTCGCAACTATAAAATATTGCAGCAACTTTTTCGGGACCCAAACATTTATTTTCATTATTCAATCGAAACAACGCACAGCAACAGACGTGCTTAGGTATCTCAGCTTAAGGAAACCTTATAAAAGGAACTCCTCGAAAAACAAGAAAAGTCCAAAAAGATATAGAAACAGAGTGTAGCAATAATGTCTTTTTTCGTAGCTAACAGTAAATGTAAAATATCTCACCTTGGCAACTTCGGCGAGTCCATATTCATCACACTCAAGAAATCCAGTAAACTCAACCACTACACGATCACTTATACCGTCTTCTTTTGTTGAAGAAAAGCAAAACCTTGCAACGGAATCTAGTAAAGAACTCAAGATATAATCGTCAGAAATTAGAATTCTTGAAGGAAACTGGAGTAAAACCAATAGAAAAAGATTTAGCGACTGATAATTCGGGTTTTCAAATGACTTCTCTTGATGTACCAACTGTTGGAAGGCAAGACTAGTTTGACTTGTGTCACATATTGATAACATCGATTTAAACAAATTCAAATATAGCTCTAAGAACGAGGAGCAAATTTCTGAACTTTCCAGAAACTTCTTCCAATAAGCGGTCGTCATAACTGTCCATATCAGTAGAAAACTTTCTGGGTTGTCCAAATTAACAGAGGCTAAATAAGTCAACCCAAAGAGGCAGTCTTTGATTCTGTCTTCAGTGTAGTGACGTTCTGACACTGATTGGAAGGTTTCAAGCAACAGAAAGCTGAGACGATTGAGACACTCTTTAGTCTGAGAAGGAAGATTGCTTTGCATATTTTGAGATACTGCTTTTAAAAGAGCATTGATAGACGGGAGACACTGAAACAGAAAAGAAAATCAATAAAACTATATTCAGTAATTATTTGCATCTCGAACTGTAATCAGGTTTGACAGATTGCTTTTACAAGGCATAAATGTAGAAACACGATCAATCCTGAAGACCTTCGCAGGGGTACAAGTAACAACAAAGACAGATGCAGACACAAATATGGCAGAACATAGCCTGCAAATTGAACCAGCTAGACAATTGACGGAAAATGGGCAAAGTTGTGCGCTTGGTGAGGTCCCCTTGATGCTTCATTTACGGTTTTATTTTCATGTGAAAAAATGTAGTGGGAGTAGTAGTAACTTTTGAGGTATTTAAGCGAATAAAAACTAAGGCCAATGATAGAAGCAAACGACATCACGCATGCAAATGGCCAGAGTCCTGAACCTAGGATATCAAGACCATACCATAACCTCCTACAGCAAATCTGATTTCTATATGAGAAACAATTTTAACTGCGGCTCACTTGGTATATTTGTTCTTTACAGATTACCCTTTTCACGTTGACATCTTTGTGGCAACTCACGTTGGCAATTTAACCAAATTGAGTAGTTTTTGACTGATTAGATATTTATCGAGTTTAGTGAGGCAGCCTTTTTACACGTAATACTATTCGGATTTTTTCAGTTTGTGCCCCCAGTATGTTATTCACCCCCCAGTTTCAGAGCACGTGACATTACATAGTAAATCATTATGTAAAAATATGGCACGTGCGCCTGGGGGGGGGGGGGGGGTGCAAATAATATGCACCAACTAAGCTTGGGGGCTCAAACGGAAATCCTACTACGGAAATCCCATTACGGCTAAAACGGAAATCCCATTAAGAATTTGCTAAAAAGGAGAAATTCCGTCAATGAAAGCTTCACTCGACTTTGCGACTAACGTCGGACAAATTGCTCTCAAACGATCGGCGTCGGCCGTAGCCAGCTGTGGCTTAGGGATTTAGGGATGCTATCATCAGGGGCGGGTGAGCGCAGCGGGGGGAGGGAGGCAGGGTTGGGAAGGATGGACAAGAACTAAAGGTCCAAATCTCCAGGTGTAGAGGAAGGAGGGTGGAGGGGTGTCTGCGGGGTCAAACTTTTAAGATTAAGATACGCGCTTCACACCATGAAATGGGCTCCTCAGAACAGTTTCGGTAAATCCCATGCTTAGAGACTAGGGAAGCATAAAGCTCTAAGAGAGCAGCTCAGTCATTTAACGCCCTCCGGGTTTTACCTGTTTATCTCGTTGAGGACGAAAACTAAATTAGGTCGGACGAAAAATTGGTCAAGCGAAAAATTGCAGAAAGACCACAGGACTAATATATGCAGAAAGACCACAGGACCAATATAATTGCCATGAACTTCGTTTGAAAACAAGGATCTGTTCCGTTTGTGCCCCCCGCTTAGAGGGTGCATATCATTTGCACCCCCGACGCAGCACGTATCATATTTTTACTATGATTTACTAAGGGAGGAGCGCAAACGGAGAAGATACTAGAGCAATTAAGAAAGGATCTGGTTTTCACGTTCACATTTAAAAAGTTGCACATTAATGATGTGTTTGCTTAGTCTAGATAATTCTCGGGTGCTTGTGAGATTACTGAAAAAAAGCCATCTTTGACTAGCTGATGTTGACAAAGAAACACGAAGCAAAAAAAAAATTAGGAAAAATTGACAACCTGATTTTCTTAAGTGTTAAAAAGCGTTGTAATTTTAAATCCATCCTCAGAGTTATAATATTGGATAAATAGGCTGATATCAATAATTGGGTTAACATTTGCCTTAACAATTCGAGGGAGAAAAATGGTATTAAGCTGTGAATTCGAGACAAATTTCTTTTTCATGTGTAATTAGGATAGAGATTGGGGTAACCTGCAATTCACCATTGCGCATTATCTGAATTTACATTTAGATAACACGTAAGCCTAAACACAAACTTGAAGTGGATTGATCGATGGCACAAGAATTGTTTTCCAAATAGATCACGTTACAGTAATATTCTGTCAAAAACCATTTTTTACTAAGGAAAACTACGAGGGCTAGCTTATTTTTGACGTTCAGTATGTAATCCAAAACTGAAAAGGAATCATTGACCTAAGGAGAATAAATACCACGTCAACATACGAACATTAAAGGTTAAATTGATCTTAAAAACAGAAAATTTTTTCCCAATATTAGAAAAAGTTGTTTCTAATCCAAAAAATAGCAATTTCTAGCTTCTAGCAAGAAGCAACCAAACAACAACTGCAGCCCAAGAAACAATTTTTGGACTATCCCGAATCAAACAGTCAACATGAACCAAAATTTTCTTAAAAAACGGATAAGATACACTATGAATATTTCTCACGGAAGGTATTCCCCAAAGCTCTCATCAGAAACGCTGTAGAACAAAAGATTCGGCAACTAACAGAACTCTTCGTTAGCTCTTTACGCTCAAAGAAAAAAATCTCAAAAATCCCGAAATGTTGGAAAACTTACAACTAAATTATATCAAATTTTGATACCAATGTGCCCAAAGCCAACTCTTCATTTACGCAAGTTAAAAATAATTCCGAGGTTAATTAAAACAGCCTGAAACAGAACAGAAGGTCAAAACAAAAATATAAATGCCAACTACTCACAAGCCCTTGGTTCTCATATATTTTGGTTCCAATAAACCATCTGCAAGCTCAGCAAAAATTTAGAACTTAGAAACAAAAATTTTTGAAACTTTTAAAATGTTTTTTTTTAAGTGAAATTACATTACAAGCAGCTCGAAAAAACATGCCAATTCATAGAACGCAAAAACGGACAAAAGCAATGAATAACAGCCCGCTTTACTTTATTGTCAAAAACTCGCCTCATCTTAAACGCATGCCTTCCCAGGAACATCAGTACACACTGCAAACCTTAGGCACGACACTCGGATTTTACCAGTTTATCGCGTTTCAAAAGCTCAGGGCTATCAGAAATTTGGATATTTTTATAAAAGAAAAAAGACATCTTAGAAAAAGACAGAATCACTTCGACGGACGGCCGCTATTTAAAAGAGACTGACGTTTTTTTTTAATTCACTGATCCGATCTTACCAAACTCAATTGCATTCGTCTAAGTATTTCCCGAGAAAAACCTTCAATTGAGTATGATATAGTCGTTTGACAAAAACACGTCAAATTAAAATGCGCGAAACTCATTTAGGGATATAGGAAAGTCATGTGTCACTAAATTGCACAAATGCACACATGCACGCCAACCCCACCCCACACCACCCACGCCGACACAAAGCTGATTTGCAGTCAGCATGACGTCACATGCATACAGAATTTAGACCATAACAAGGAGGCTCGGTAATGTGCGTACGCACATAATGTTCCGACCCCGCTCATCCACAGTCTTGACTCAATAATTGGCTACCACATGATGAAGAGATAGAAAACTTTCGAAAACATTCACATCGTTCAATAAACAACCAATGAATAACGATAATGCAGCGCTAGAGGGCCGATGAAAGTTGATAATAGGAATATCAGAAAGGACAACAATAAAAATCAAACAACAAACATTATTTACGACCAAAACTCGATGTCTGTAATAAAAAAAATCAACAATATCAAACTCGCATCAGATAAAAGCCAAAACGAAACAATTTAACCTATACTTTATTAGAAAAGATAAGAGACCTGTCCCCAATAAGACTGGTTAACAGTTCGAAAAAAAAGCAAATAGGCGCGGAGTTCAAAAATACTTTTCCATTTTTGAAAACAATATATTTCACAGTTATTAATGTCAATAGATATCAACTGAAATCACTAAAATGATCATTTATATCAACATATGACGCAATTGAGATATGTGATTATCCAATGTTTGATTGCACAAAATCTCAAAGCCAATGGGATTAACGATTGTTGTTACAATTCAAAAAGAAACCAAAAAAACATTGAAACGTACAATTATATAAAAATCTAACATTTTATGAAATCTCGTAGTAACAGCAGTAACAAAGCTGAAAAACAAATGTTTGAAGCCAAAACAGTTGCAAAGATTAAATTATAGCTCACTGGAAACGGGTTGCGACCTGTGTTTAAAGAGACAGCTACAAATCGACCGAAAAATAATTTAAAAAAGACAAAGCTCAAAAACCCAATTTTATTTTCGAGTTTATATCGAGTTTAAACTTGCAAAAAATTGGCAAAATTAAAATTCCAGAAGACTCATAAAGTCAGCGGGAGTACATATAGCTCTTTTTGAGCTCAAGAAGAATATCGCCGCAGTTTTAAGTGTCTACTTCCAGCAAATTGTTAGCAAGTGTGCTAAAAAGCCATTTTTTCGACAAAAAAAGTCAATTTTGAAAAAAGTCAAATTCGACGAAAAAAGTCAAATTCTAAACAAAAACTCGGATCGAACAATTCAGCAACCCTACTCAACCTTTAGAGATAAAATCAATAACACTAGAGTTAACAATTTTAACCATATTTTACCAAAATTGACGGAAATTTGGTCAAAATTGACAAAAATTTGGTCAAAATGTGAATAAAAACAGCTGAATTACGTCTAATATTCACAAAACTTAAACCTCGATAACTCCCTATAAGAAGCGAAAATTGAAAAATCCTTTTAATTCCATATTCTACGGTGGACGGGCTTTCTAAACATACCACTCACAACTCTCTACGATTATTATATCGATCGGCCAAAAGTGTATGCACATAAAAACCATTTGAGTATATAGTTCCTCCTCCTCCCCCCCTCAAGAGGGATTGGAACAACAAAAATAAATGAAAGACCATTTTGAAGCTATTTGTTAAAATTACCAATGAAATGCTGATTTCACGAGAGCATGAAGAATGTTGCAACAAAAATGTTGACAAATAAAGAAAGTGAAGGGAAAATAATACGTTGGCTCAGGAATTACAACTTTTAAGAATTAAGTACAACACCTGAATAACAGTAACAACATTCAGTGTTTAAACCGTCAACTAGATTCCATTGTCTTTGAAAAAAATATGTTAAGAACAATCTAATAAAAAATAATAAAAAAACTTCTGGAGCAATTAAGCTTTTTAAATATGCAGGAAAAACTTCGCACCGTAAAATCAATCGTTTTTTGGTCCCTCTAGTTTTTCGCCGTGGTTAAAAAATTACTTCAGTTTGACTCCCAAATTGATGACACAGCGACACAATTAATTACAATTCAAATTCTTTGAAAGTTTTTATTTTAATGTTTCGGTTCGACAAACAACTTTCATTTGGCAATTAAATACATCGACTATGTTATTTTGATAGCAAAACAGAATAAAAGCAAAAAGTTTGTTTTCATTTGAGCCCCTATATTTTTAAGTACTATCATGTCGCTTGCAATTTCAAATACGAATTTACTAACTTTGTTCAGCTGATGAGATGACTCGAGCGCTGTGTTGACAATTGAATCCAAAACATCATAAAAGAAAAAATCGAAGTACCCTCTCGGTTCAGTAATGAGAAAGGGAACACATTTCACTAACAGCTGCAGCGTCAATTTGTGTGTTTTTGTCCCAACACTCGCAAAATGGCCTTTCGTATCTTTCACAACAACTTCTAGAAACTCAATTTGACGTTCCTTCGACACCGATTTCTCGAAAACAACGGATAGAAGGGTATCGAAAAAATCATAGCAAGCTTTTAACACAAGTTCATTTCCGTGAGTTGTTAGTTCTGATAGCATTCCGAACCACATTTGCTGAGAATATTCACTGAACTTTATGTCATCTTGTTGAAGTAGATAACAGCTGCTGCAGTGACCGAGAGCTTCAAGTGCGTCGACTTTGCACTGAAAAGAACGTAAGAAATAATTAGTGTTCCCTGTTATGGCACCAATAAAAATTTCCATAATTTTTTTTGGAGTTCTGATTGGTTTTACTTCTGAAACTCAGAAACTGATTATCTGCTGTTTTTCTGTAATTGATCGCAAAGACCACGTCAAACATTTCCCGATAGTGCATATAGTTTATTTTATACCCCACTCACTAATGAAGTTCTGATGATTTAATTGGCTGTACCTCTGAGCTTACACAAAAGATAAAGCGACTAAAGTCGGACAGGCGGGGCACTTTAACTCAAGGGTTGTGGTTTAGATGATTTTCTGTTTATGAGTGCAAATATATCCGCAGAAGCTTCACCACCCTATACTACAATCGCTTTTATTCAAGCGACAAACTTTATTTCGGAGTGAGAGCGATTGAGATCATTCAAAAATGAAGAGAAGTGGGAAAAATCACTCGAGAAGTCTAGGAAAGTTCTAGAAGAAAAGCACAAAATGGTCCAGCGAAAACTTTGCAAATAAAACGCAGCCGGTAGAATATCGGAAACGACATCCAAGAGTTGTGCAAGGAAAACTCTAGACTAACCCTAACTATTTCAGAAACATCAAAAAGACAAAAACAAAACAATATATAGTCAGAAACAACAATTTTTAGTTAGGAAAATCCGTGTAGGTGGAGGGGGTTAGTAGGTGGCGGGGAATAGGTAGGAGGTGCGTGGGGGTAGGTAGGTGTAGAGTAGGAGGGGGAGGTAGGTTGCTGATGGTAGGTATTGGTAAGGTCAAAGGGGCCGGGAGTAGGCAGGGGAGTAATACCTAAATCAAAAATATCAAAGAAAAAGCCGGTGTTCGACCTAAAACGGAAATTAAAGCCAAAGGAAAACAAACGGCAAAATTGCAGGAAAATAGCCGCCATTGACGCGTTTGAAGCACATCGGGATTGAAACAGAAAGACATAACTACCAAATTGCCAGAAAATAACCTCTATAGCTTCATAGATCTGCCGTCAAAACGATAATAAGAAGCACAGCTAACACAAAAAATTGCTTCTTAAGTGCTGAGATTTATTATTTAATAGAATTATACTTTGATTAAGAATGTATAACTTATACCTGATTCTATTAGCTGCTCTCAAATAAATTTCAAATTGAGTGACACGGATAAATTTGACCTTATATCTTGAAGTAAATTGAAGACAAATCGAAATCAAAAAGAGAAAGTCATTTTTGAGACTGCCGTGTAATCAAAAACTTTATCACGTATATGAACAAAAAATTCACTCCAATAAAAATGAAAAAGACCTCACGCAAGCAAATCAGTTGAAATGGCATGAAAGAATGAAAAAAGCAGATCTGAAGTGGTTGTGACGTCACATGGTCGTAACAAAGATCTTGACAAAATAAAAAAACCAAGAGAAGGCCAATAATAGCCTCTGTTATTGTTTTGCGACCATAAAAAGAAAAGAAAGGAACAGAACAAATTTTTAGTGCCAAAAATTGTTCTTAATTTGCGTGCAATTTCAGTTAGGTTCTAAAACTACACATAATTCAGCTTCAAAAATGAAAGCTATTAAGCTTAATAATAATGTCAGCCAGCAATCACTCTAATGAACATTAATAGCCTAATGCACTATGACTTAATGAACGGACTTTGTCGGTTTATCCCGTTTTGTTTGCATTGGCTATTTTGAAATGAACCGTATACACAATACTGCGCAACTCAATGCGTGAAAAAAATTGGAATTTATTTAGTTGAAAGAGTGGGTGAGGTAAATCAATAGTCAAGCGTGAAAATTGACTTGTGAAACGTGATCACAAGGAAGAGCATATTAAAAAGGAGAAAACTCCTAAACAATAGCGTTTGAGAGGCTGATGGCTGCCATTAATTAATTACCTAATAGAGCTAGTGTTTTGAACGAACGCAGCCGTAGCTATTAGAGTATGGGTTAGTTTGTTGGGTGGAGATTGGTAGGTGAGAGGGGTGAGGGGCAGTTAAGGAATGAAGGAGGGAAATGTATGTGAAGGGGGAGGTAGTCATACGCGAGGTGGTGGTGTGGTAGCTAGGTAGTTGGGGGAAGGGTAGGGAGGTGGGCGGAGGGGAAGGTAGGTTGGGTTAATGTTTGTTGTACTTTGGATTGGGAATAGGGACTGCTAGATTGGGAATAAAGTTCCCATAATGACCTTTTGACATAAAACGTTACCAGTAGCGCTTATTTACTAAGTATTAGTAACTAAGCTACTGTTGAACTCCAAAGTTCGCAGACAGAATTCAACAAAAGTCAAGGTTTGGAAACGAAGGTCAAAGTTCCAGTCATGAACAAACTTGCTTCAGCTAAAAAACCTGCAGAATACCAACACTCCTCAGCGAGTCGTAAAAGCTTGTAGAAGATCACCGATCTACTTCGAGTTGTAAAAAAACACACATTTACAATGATTCAAACTACGTTCGAGAGCAACTAAAAAATAAACATAGCTGCCAGAATTGCCAGAAAAAAGCCTCAAAAGGTTCATAGATCTGCCGTCTCAAAACCATAATAAGAAGCAGAGCAAAAACAGAAAATTGCTTCTAAAGTACTGAGATTTATTATTTAATAGAATTATATTTTGATTAAGAATTTATAATTATAGCTGAGTCTATTAGCTGCTCTCAAATAACTTTCAAATTGAGTGACACGGATACAATTGACCTTATATCTTTGAAGTAAATTGAAGACAAATCAAAATCAAACAGAGAAAGTCATTTTTGAGACGGCCGTGTAATCAAAAACTTTATCACGTATATGAACAAAAAATTCACTCCAATAAAAATGAAAAAGACCTCACGCAAGCAAATCAGTTGAAATGGCATGAAAGAATGAACAAAGCAGATCTGAAGTGGTTGTGACATCATATGGTCGTAACAAAGATCTTGACAGAGTAAAAAACCAAGAGAAGGCCAATAATAGCCTCTGTTATCGTTTTGCGACGAAAAAAAAAGAAAGGAACAGAACAATTTTTGAGTGCCAAAAATTGTTCTAAATTTGCGTGCAATTTGAGTTAGGTTCTAAAACTACACATAATTCAAAAATGAAAGCTATTAAGCTTAATAATAATGTCAGCCAGCAATCACTAATGAACATTAATAGCCTAATGCACTATGACTTAATGAACCGACTTTGTCGGTTTATCCCGTTTTGTTTGCACTGACTATTTTGAAATGAACCGTATACACTATACTGCGCAACTCAATGCGTGAAAAAAATTGGAATTTATTCAGTTGAAAGAGTGGGTGAGGTAAATCAATACTCAAGCGTGAAAATTGACTTGTGAAACGTGATCACAAGGTAGAGCATATTAAAAAGGAGAAAACTCCTAAACAATAGCGTTTGAGAGGCTGACGGCTGCCATTAATTAATTACCTAATAGAGCTAGTGTTTTGAACGAACGCAGCCGTAGTTATTAGAGTATGGGTGATTTTGTTGGGTGGAGATTGGTAGGTGAGAGGGGCAATTAAGCAATGAAGGAGGGAAATGCATGTGGAGGGGGAGGTAGTTATACGCGAGGTGGGGGCGTGGTAGCTAGGTAGTTGGGGGAGGGGTGGAGAGGTGGGCGGAGGGGAAGGTAGGTTAGGTTAATGTTTGATGTATTTTGGATTGGGAAGAGGGACTGCTAGATTGGGAATAAAAGTTCTCATAATGACCTTTTGACATAAAACGTTACCAGTAGCGCTTATTTACTAAGTATTAGTAACTAAGCTACTGTTGAACTCCAAAGTTCGCAGACAGAATTCAACAAAAGTCAAGGTTTGGAAACGAAGGTCAAAGTTCCAGTCATGAACAAACTTGCTTCAGCTAAAAAACCTGCAGAATACCAACAATCCTCAGCGAGTCGTAAAAGCTTGTAGAAGATCACCAATCTACTTCGAGTTGCAAAAACACACACACATTTACAATGATTCAAACTTCGTTCGAGAGCAACTAAAAAATAAACATAGCTGCCAGATTGCCAGAAAAAAGCCTCAAAAGGTTCATAGATCTGCCGTCTCAAAACCATAATAAGAAGCAAAGCAAAAACAGAAAATTGCATCTTAAGTACTGAGATTTATTATTTAATAGAATTATATTTTGATTAAGAATTTACAATTATAGCTGAGTCTATTAGCTGCTCTCAAGTAACTTTCAAATTGAGTGACACGGATACAATTGAACTTATATCTTTGAAGTAAATTGAAGACAAATCAAAATCAAACAGAGAAAGTCATTTTTGAGACTGCCGTGTAATCAAAAACTTTATCACGTACATGAACAAAAAAACCTAAAACGGCAATTAAAGCAAAAGGAAAACAAACGGCAAAATTGCAGGAAAATAGCCGCCATTGACGCGTTTGAAGCACATTGGGATTGAAACAGAAAAACATAGCTGCCAGATTGCCAGAAAATAACCTCAATAGCTTCATAGATCTGCCGTCTCAAAACGATAATAAGAAGCACATCTAACACAAAAAATTGCTTCTGAAGTGCTGAGATTTATTATTTAATAGAATTATACTTTGATAAAGAATTTATAATTATAGCGGAGTCTATTAGCTGCTCTCAAATAACTTTCAAATTGAGTGACACGGATAAATTTGACCTTATATCTTTGAAGTAAATTGAAGACAAATCAAATCAAAAAGAGTCATTTTTGAGACTGCCGTGTAATCAAAAACTTTATCACGTATATGAACAAAAAATTCACTCCAATAAAAATGAAAAAGACCTCAAGCAAGCAAATCAGTTGAAATGGCATGAAAGAATGAACAAGGCAGATCTGAAGTGGTTGTGACGTCATATGGTCGTAACAAAGATCTTGACAAAATAAAAAACCAAGAGAAGGCCAAAAATAGCCTCTGTTATCGTTTTGCGACCATAAAAAGAAAAGAAAGAAACAGAACAATTTTTTAGTGCCAAAAATTGTTCTAAATTTGCGTGCAATTAATTTCAGTTAGGTTCTAAAACTACACATAATTCAGCTTCAAAAATGAAAGCTATTAAGCTTAATAATAATGTCAGCCAGCAATCAGTCTAATGAACATTAATAGCCTAATGCACTATGACATAATGAACGGATCTTGTCGGTTTATCCCGTTTTGTTTGCATTGGCTATTTTGAAATGAACCGTATACACTATACTGCGCAACTCAATGCGTGAAAAAATTTGGAATTTATTCAGTTGAAAGAGTGGGTGAGCTAAATCAATAGTCAAACGTGAAAATTGACTTGTGAAACCTGATCACAAGGTAAAACATATTAAAAAGGAGAAAACTCCTAAACAATAGCGTTTGAGAGGCTGACGGCTGCCATTAATCAATTACCTAATAGAGCTAGTGTTTTGAACGAACGCAGCCGTAGCTATTAGAGTATGGGTGAGTTTGTTGGGTGGAGATTGGTAGGTGAGAGGGGTGAGGGGCAATTAAGCAATGAAGGAGGGAAATATATGTGAAGGGGGAGGTAGTTATACGCGAGGTGGGGGTGTGGTAGCTAGGTAGTTGGGGGAGGGGTAGGGAGGTGGGCGGAGGGGAAGGTAGGTTGGGTTAATGTTTGTTGTATTTTGGATTGGGAAGAGGGACTGCTAGATTGGGAATAAAAGTTCTCATAAAGACCTTTTGACATTAAACGTTACCAATAGCGCTTATTTACTAAGTATTAGTAACTAAGCTACTGTTGAACTCCAAAGTTCTCAGACAGAATTCAACAAAAGTCAAGGTTTGGAAACGAAGGTCAAAATTCCAGTCATGAACAAACTTGCTTCAGCTAAAAAACCTGCAGAATAACAACACTCCTCAGCGAGTCGTAAAAGCTTGTAGAAGATCACCAATCTACTTCGAGTTGTAAAAACTCACACACATTTACAATGATTCAAACTTCGTTCGAGAGCAACTAAAAAATAAACATAGCTGCCAGATTGCCAGAAAAAAGCCTCAAAAGTTTCATAGATCTGCCGTCTCAAAACCATAATAAGAAGCAGAGCAAAAACAGAAAATTGCATCTTAAGTACTGAGATTTATTATTTAATAGAATTATAATTTGATTAAGATTTTATAATTATAGCGGAGTCTATTAGCTGCTCTCAAATAACTTTCAAATTGAGTGACACGGAAAAAAATTGACCTTATATCTTTGAAGTAAATTGAAGACAAATCAAAATCAAAAAGAAAGTCATTTCTGAGACTGCCGTGTAATCAAAAACTTTATCACGTATATGAACAAAAAATTCCCTCCAATAAAAATGAAAAACGACCTCACGCACGCAATGCAGTTGAAATGGCATGAAAGAATGAACAAAGCAGATCTGAAGTGGTTGTGACGTCATATGGTCGTAACAAGGATCTTGACAAAATGAAAAACCAAGAGAAGGCCAATAATAGCCTCTGTTATCGTTTTGCAACCATAAGAAAAAAGAAAGAAACAGAACAAATTTTTAGTGCCAAAAATTGTTCTAAATTTGCGTGCAATTTCAGTTAGGTTCTAAAACTACACATAATTCAGCTTCAAAAATGAAAGCTATTAAGCTTAATAAAAATGTCAGCCAGCAATCACTAATGAACATTAATAGCCTAATGCACTATGACTTAATGAACGGACTTTGTCGGTTTATCCCGTTTTGTTTGCATTGGCTATTTTGAAATGAACCGTATACACTATACTGCGCACCTCAATGCGTGAAAAAATTTGGAATTTATTCAGTTGAAAGAGTGGGTGAGGTGAATCAATAGTCAAGCGTGAAAATTGACTTGTGAAACGTGATCACAAGGTAAAGCATATTAAAAAGGAGAAAACTCCTAAACAATAGCGTTTGAGAGGCTGACGGCTGCCATTAATCAATTACCTAATAGAGCTAGTGTTTTGAACGAACGCAGCCGTAGCTATTAGAGTATGGGTGAGTTTGTTGGGTGGAGATTGGTAGGTGAGAGGGGTGAGCGGCAATTAAGCAATGAAGGAGGGAAATGTATGTGAAGGGGGAGGTAGTTATAACCGAGGCGGGGGTGTGGAAGCTAGGTAGTTGGGGGAGGGGTAGTGAGGTGAGCGGAGGGGAAGGTAGGTTGGGTTAATGTTTGTTGTATTTTAGATTGGGAAGAAGGAATGCTAGATTGGGAATAAAAGTTCTCATAAAGACCTTTTGACATTAAACGTTACCAATAGCGCTTATTTACTAAGTATTAGTAACTAAGCTACTGTTGAACTCCAAAGTTCTCAGACAGAATTCAACAAAAGTCAATGTTTGGAAACGAAAGTCAAAGTTCCAGTCATGAACAAACTTGCTTCAGCTAAAAAACCCGCAGAATACCAAACCTCCTCTTCGAGTCGTAAAAGCTTGTAGAATATCACCATTCTACTTCGAGTTGCAAAAAGACACACACACTCACAAGGATTCAAACTTTGTTCGAGAGCAACTAGAAACTAAACATAGCTGGTAAATCGCCAGAAAATAGCCGCAATAGCTTCGTAGATCTGCAATCTCAAAAAGATAGTAAAAAGGACGACAGAAATTTATCATCAATTGCTCAGATGTTATTTCATTATGAATCTGTTTAACTTATTGCTGCTTCTATTAGCTGCTCCTAAATAACCTTCAATTAGAGTAACACACACTCAGTTGCGCTTATCTTTTTGTATAGATTTAAGAAATTCAATTACACAGAGTGAGGATGTCATTTTTGCGAGTGAGTTAAAGTCACGTTTGACCAAAAATTTAATCACACGAATGAACAAAAAAATTAGCTCCTTTAAGAGCGAAAAATGACGACACGGACGCAATTCAATTAAATTTGAATGAACGAATGAACAAAAAGCAGAGTTGAAGTGGTTATGACGTCATATGGTCGAAACAAAAATCTTGACGAAAAAAATCATATCCAGAAGAGCCCTGGAAAAGACTTAAGAGTCGTCTCTCTGGAAAAAATACTTTTAAAACTAACTGGTCCTTACTATAGTGACCACTACTAATACTAAAAAAGGTCAACAATTGACAAATAGCCCTTAAAAACCAACACAACTAGAAAAAAATGAAAAAGTCCATTACTACTATATTTAATACCAGCGAAAATTACTACAAAAATTCTTTAGCGGAATTGGAAACATCAAACTGTGGAAGCAGCTTAGTGCAAGCTATGCTAAGCTGTCAAAATTTGCTATTCGAAAAATTTAAAAACTGCAAGAAAAAATTGTTAAAACTTATCAACTTCCGTTATTTTTCTCACTAAAAACACTGATTTATACCATAAAAATTGCAATCATTTTAAAACTAAATAAACATTATGCAGTAGTTATTGTTCTAAATCCCAATCAACCCGATGATAAAACTAATTAATGACCCAAAAATTTAGCAATTCAGAAATAAATTATGAAAGACATTAGAAAGATCAATACTCAAAAGCAAAAGTCTTATAATACCAAAAAATAGCCCTATGAATAATGCCAGAAGAAAACTGTCAACCATTTTCAACAGTGAATTTAGCAAAAACTGGGTGCTATAAATTGTACTTAAAAACAAGCTGCAAATATAAATTGAAAAATCAAAACTAAAATTATTAGTTGAAATCAAAACTCTTAAAACTAAAAAGCAGGGCCAATAAAACTAAACCTTAGGAGATTGTTGAAAAGATACATGCCACAGTGTGGAGAATAGAGGCGCTGTAAAACAGATGAAAACTATTTCGCACCTTTTAAAAAAATAGGAAACTCTAATTAAAAATCAAAATGAAAACCATTAAGCAGAAAAAAATGTTTTTTTTTTCATTTTCAAGCAATTGAGTCAAAAAAATTCTGCAAACCCATCTTCCTGTTTCAGTAAAAAACGAAAACAGTTCAAGCGCGAAACAATTTGAAAAAAGGTCAAAAAATTGTCAAAATTTTTAACTTAAAATCATAGGCTTTTTTTACCAAAAACTACTTCAATTACAATTAAAACAAAAAAATCCTTGACCTTGCAGATGAAGAAATTTCCTAAAAGAGTTTTAATAGTAAATAAAAACAAAAGAAACTGACAATGGGACAAAAACGGCCAAAACCGGATTAGTTTTGTAAACTTTTATAAACATAGCTGGCAGACGGAAAATAGCCGCAATAGACGCTTGTTGCTTACCATGAATTGAAAAACTAAAGAAATAAGATTGACAGATTGACCACCAGCTATTTAATAGACCACTAGACTTATTGGGTTAGATTCAGACTGTCATTTTTATGACACATTTGCTCTAAAAGAAAAAAGCCCTAATGGAGCTTTTTCAAAATTAATATTCGATATTAAAACTCAAGACTATTATTCAGCAATCAGGGCATATAAGTTTTGTACTACTTAGATACACACTTTTGACCCTTAATTAGAAATATTCATAAAAATTAAAATTCCATAATTGAGTTCAGAAGTCATTTTTTGAGTGAGGTAAATCACGCAATTGACCTAAAAGCAGAAATGACGTCACGAACACAAATTTTAACTGAAAATCAGTGGAAGTCACTGAAGTCATTAAAAAATCAATTCCAAGAATTCAGGGTAAGACGAAACAAAAATCTGTTAGACGAAACAAAAAAACATAGCAGGACAAGTCCTGACGTACAATTCAAAAAATATTCATTGACTGAACAAAAAACTAGACCTAGAACGGACTAGGAGTGAATTGGGAAAACCATTTCTAAAAAAAAGAGGCAAAAAATTGAAAAAACCGTAAAAATCAAAGTGAAATTGCCGCATGTGAACAAAAAACCACTAGCGAGAAAGCGAATTTGTGTTCAAACACTGTTTTCTCACTCTACTTTAAAATTAGAGCAAAACAATTTCACGCCGCAAAACAACTCGCTCTTTCGCTCCATTTCCTGTTTCGGCGTGACCAAAATCACCACTCCAATTTGACTTCAAAACTCGTGAAAATGTGTGAACAGATCTTAAGACAGCGCCCCAATACAATTCAAATTCTTTGAATTGTAAAAATTAGGAGCGCAATAATAGCCGCCCGGAATTGCTGACGCGGCTATTAAAAACAAAAAAATCTCACGTCAAAGAGTCACTGAATTGAACATAACCAACTAAACGTCGGAAGAATTGCTCTTGAACGACTAGTGGGAGCTCTTATCAATTGCAGCCTGCTTCAGTCGGAGGGGAGCCTAAATGGGACTAAGAAGTTCTATAGTGGGCTTCACATTAGAGGTTAACATATACTACTATTAAGATTTAAAGTAAAAAAAATGACACCAGTTTCGGCGCACTTTTCATTTGACTGTTAGTATTAAAATGCCACCAATTGAGTTCAGCTGCTTGAAATTGTGTTGAGAGAACTTTAGATCACGCGAAATGCAAAAAGTCAAGGGCGTAAAAGTCACTCGAAAAGTCAAAATTGCCAAGCGAAAATTTTGCATAAAAAAAGACACACACTTTTACAGTAATTGCTATGAACTACGTTCAAGAGCAATTAATAAATTACCAAAAGGACGTTGCCATATTTACTGAGCGGGTAGAAAAAAATTCGCTCAAAGCTCCAAAAATAAAGAAATAGATTGAAAAAAGCCAAAAATTGACTAAAAATTGAGAAACATGTGCCAATTTTGCGCGTGAAACGCATTATTAGGCGCCCAAAATCATTGTGGTATCAATGTCAGAGGGTTACATATTCATGCAGCATCGATAAATCAAGCGTGATCAAATAACGTCTCTCGCTCAGAAACAATCAGTTCACATGGCAATTTTATTCACTTTCGCTTTTAGGTCAAAACGCCATTTGAACAAATAGTACTTCCTGTCAAAAAAAAACCTCAAGAAAACCAATACTCCTCTTCGAGTCGTTAAAAAACCAAGAGAAGGCCAATAATAGCCCCAGCTATCGCTGTGTGGCTATTAAACATCTAGCCATTTTGCCCGTATTTAAAAGGAAACACTATGTCAGATATTCGGCAGTTTGATTCACAGTCATTGGTGGGTATAGAAGCAATAAATACAGCTGTATAAGGCCAAAACTTAAACAACCGACTACAGTCGAATGAATTGCTCTCGAACAATAACGAGGGGTTTTGCCCGAAAGGGCACGCAACTACAACAAATTTTGTTCGAGAGCAATAAATTACTTTTAAACTTTGACCCAACAAAAACTAACCTTTGTATATCTTACACCTTCATATCTTACACATCTTTAGCAAAATAAATCTTACACATCGAACGCTACCACGGTACCTGAATGACTTCAGCCGATAGTTTATCCAACAAATATGGAACTGCATGGTCCGCAAACAATCTCGTAGCTGAAAAGCATTTCAGAAGGGCTGACTTAAGGTCGTTTCTTGTTACTCCCACACTCCTCTCGTCATTCTGATCTGATTGGTCAGCGAACTCGATAGGAAAGTAGCAGGAGAAAACTTCGAATAGCTCCTCGCTTAGTACATACAGATTGGACTGCAATTTGGGCCAGGTAGCGATAAGTTGTACCAAATGAAACGTATGCAGTAAGTTCCTCGGATCTTTTTCGCCGTCTATCTAGATAGAAAGCAAAACGAGAATTAAAGGAACATAGCAGTCAGATTGCCGAATAACAGCCGCAATATAGACAGTTGAGACTCCCTAGTTAAAAACAATCACCACGATCAAAGACAAAAAATTGAAAAAGATTGAGTTCAATTTTTACGCTTATTTGCAGATCAAATTTCAAACACTAATGTTTATAAGCAATATGATAAGCCTTTAATTATCTTGTCTGGATGACCTCTACTAATTTTCAATTACAGTTTAAAATCTCAATTTAGATTTCACGAGAGTGCAAACACAGTTGCAGAGCTATAGAAGTCACCTCAAAAAGTCGCACTTTGACTTCTTGGAGCGTGATCAAATGGTGTGACAAAAACAGGGAAAACATCGAATTAAAAACTATAGCAGGGCAAGTCCTAAAGTACAATCCAAAGAATTGAATAACCTAAAAATCTAACCATCAGCAATTGTTTAGCTTTTTTGATAATTAAGCATATGACCCAATTATACATGAAAATAATGCGATGTACTTAGTGGAAAGACTTTTAAAAATAAAGAATACGTATTTTCAAAAACTAGGGGTGTCAAAATTACGAAAATCAATAACAACAAGACAAAAACACTAACACCTATGGATCCTAAGAAAGCAAGCATACACAAAACGGGCGGAAAACAAGGAAAACCAATGGGATAACAAGTTAAAAGTACAGCAAAAAAAAACAGAAAGAGAAATCCCACAAAATGTGGAATTTTTTGAAAACAATGATATCAAAATGATCAAAAGACCATTAAAATATTGAATTCTTCGACTACATCATACTATTCAACATTGCGAAAACATTCAAAATCTTTTTTAATACTTTCACCGAGATGAAAAAGATACAACAACTGAAAAACCAAATTCAAAATTAATCCTACTTCAAAATTAATTTTACTGATTATTTTTTTAAAAATAGTATCCAAGTAAAAAAGATCGGCCAAAAAGAAAAAAGTAAATGTACCTAAGAAAAATTTTAAAATGAACAAATTTTAATTAAACAAATAAAAAAATCAAGAGATATCGGCTGGCTACATTCAATACCTTTACGTAATGTCTATTAGACAACCAACTGGATCATTAATTGAAGAGATTCAGCGCCAAGACCACAAAAACAACAGCACGGTAAAACTCTCACTAATATTCAAACATAGCCAACAGGTTGCCGGAGAATAGCCGCCGTTGACGCGCTTGATGCACATCGGGATTGAAACAGAAAAAAAAACATAGCCGGCAGATTGCCGGAAAATAGCCGCGATAGACGCTTGTGGCCTACCATGAATTGAAACAACTAAAGAAATAAGATTGACAGATCGACCACCAGCTTTTTAATAGACCAAGACTTATTGGGTTAGATTCGGACTGTCATTTTCATGAGACACATTTGCTCTAAAAAGAAAAAACCCTAATGGAGCCTTTTCAAAATTAATATTCGATATTAAAACTGGGCATCAGGAATTAGGGCATACAGTTTTGGCACTACTTAAGTGCACAATATTGAGCTTTAATTAGTAAATGTTCACAAAATTTAAAGTTCAGAAGTGAGGTAAGTCACGCAATTGACCTAAAAGCAGAAATGACGTCAAACACAAATTTTAACTGCAAAGCAGTAGAAGTCATTGAAAAAGTCAATTCAAAGAAGCCAGGGTAAGAAGATACAAAAATCTTTTAGACAATAAAAAATAGGAGCGCAATAATAGCCACCTGGAATTGCTGAGGCGGCTATTAACAAAGAAGAGATAAATTGACCAAATTTTTTATTTTTTTTCAGTGTCAAAAAGTGTTCTAATTTGACGTGGTTTCGGTTGGATTCTAAAACTATACATAATTCAGGTTCTAAATTGAAAGCTAATAGGCTTAATACCAATGTCAGCTGGCAAACATTCTAATGAACTTTGATAACCTAATTCTCAAGGACTTAATGACCTGGATTTATCGGTTTATCTCCTCTTTTGATTTTGCTCTTTTGACCTTGACTGTATTCACTATCTCGCATAATTTATTGAGTGAATGGATTTAAAAGCCATTCACTTGAAACAGTGAGTGAGGTAAGTCAGAAGTCAAAAGTGAAAGTCGTGACTTAGGTAAAACGAAAAACGTGATCAAAAGCTACAGCGAATTAAAAAAAAACATAGCATGACATACAATTCAAAAAATTTTCATTAACTAAACAGAAAAACTAGACCTAGAATGGACTATGAGTGAATTCAGAAAACCATTTTAAAAAAATCAGAACAAAGTAAGAAATAAACAGAAAATCAAAATCTAAATGCCGCATGTGAACAAAAAACCTCTAGCGAGAAATGAAAATTTAATTCAAACAAAAAACTATGCCTAGAATGAGCTGCGAATGGATTGGGAAAAACAGTTACAAAAAAATCCGATCCAAAAAATCGAAAAAACAGTAAAAATCAGAGTGAAAATGCCGCATGTGAACAAAAAACCACTACCGAGAAACCGAATTTTTGTTCAAACACCGTTTTCTAACTCTACTTTAAAATTAGAGCGAAAAAAATTCAAGCCGCAGAACCACTCGCATTTTCGCTCCATTTCCTGTTTCGGCGTGACCAATATCACTACTCCAATTTGACTTCAAAAATCATGAAAATGAGTGAAGATCTTAAAAAAAAGACAGCGCCCCAATACAATTCAAACTCTTTGAATTGTAAAAAGCAGAGCTACTAAATAATAGCCGTTTGAAAGGCTGACGGCGGCTATTAATAAACGCAGAGTGTCATTAGCTATAGGACAAATTGTTTAAAAGCTGAATTATTTCTCATTAGGAAAACAACTGACTGGTCGTTCAATAAACGTATGTAAAAGGACTCAAAAAGACTAAAAAATGTCCTCTTGAGAAAAAGTTGTGTTCAAGTCACAAACACAACTAGCTATAATCTGTAACAAAAATTGAACTCATTCATGCTTTAATAGAATGACAAAGAGCACTTTTTAATGCCACTAAGTGACAAGACAAAAAAACAAATATGGACAAAACTCAAATATTCACTATCATTTCTTAAAAACAAGTAATAAAAACAGTTAGTTATAAGCCTTGACTATTAAATACTTTTCTATGCCTCATAAGAAAGCCGATAACACTTGGAATTAATGTGGCACTCAGAGACGAGAACACAAGAGAACAACACGTGCAAAACTCAAAAATTCACATTTGAAATTAAATAGTGTTAAAGTAAAAAAATCATTAACTTCCGATTGAAAGCTACACAATTGCATCTGTAC
Source organism: Convolutriloba macropyga (assembly GCF_964194025.1). NCBI lineage: Eukaryota > Metazoa > Xenacoelomorpha > Acoela > Convolutidae > Convolutriloba > Convolutriloba macropyga. The sequence continues at coordinate 50,907,397 of NC_134472.1, forward strand.
ATCATTCGAAGACATGCGTAAGTTTTATTGGCAGTCGGTGAGAAAAGTCATTGAAGCAAAAGTCTTATAGCCATACATGAAAAAACATAACTGGCAGATTGCCAGAAAAAAGCCGCAATAGCTTCGTAGATCTGCAGTCTCAAAATAATAGCAAAAGGAAACAGAAATAAAAGAAACTTCTTTTTTTAAATTAAATAATGAGGTGTTATATTTTGATTAGGAATCTATTTAACTTACTGCTGCTTCTATTAACTGCCCTCAAATACCCTTCAATTAGAGTGACACGCACTCACATGAGCTTATCGCTTTGAATTGAAGTAAAGAAAAGTCAATTTCAGAGTGGAGACATCATTTTTGAGATGAGTTAGGTCACGTGTGACAACAATATTAACCAAGCGAATGACCAAAAAAACTCTTTTATAAGAGTGAAAAATGATGTCACACAGGCAATTCAGTTGAAATTGCATGAACGAATGAACAAAAAGCAGTTTTGAAGTGACTGTGACCTCACATGGTCGTAACAAAAACCTTGAAAATGAAATAAAAACATACAACGAAGAATTCCAGAAACAACTCGAAGAGTCGTCTTGATGAAAGAATTATCTTTTAAAGCAGCTGCTACCTACTAAATTGACTACTAAAACCAAAAAATTCAGTCGAAAAATGAAAAATTGCCCATAAAACAAACTGAACTAAAAAATGACATTAACGCTATAAAAAAAACAAGCCGCAATTTTTGTACGAAATTAAAAACATAAAACTGCGCGAGCAGCAAAACTCGCGACATGTTAGGCTCCCAAAACTTTATTTTTTGAAAAAAAAATTGAATACTGCAAGAAATGGCCAAAAACTGCAAAAATTGTTACATTTAAGAACTTCCGTAAGTTCTCTGAATCAAAACACTATTTTACAATACAAAAACAGTAATCGAGTTGTTGCCTTAAGTCACAATGAACGCGATATAAATAAACAATTGCGAAAAATCAATCAAATCGAAGTTGATCATGATAAAGACTAAATAGATAGAACAAAATTTAAACGCAAAAAATCGTATGTTACTACAACCAAGCCCTGAGAATATTCGCAAAGAAAGACTCTGAATCAGAAATTGGGAAAACTAAGCCAGCAAAATTTCAATATCAATTTATATTATATGAAAACGATTACAAACAAAAAAATATATAAAAATAGAGTTAGACAAAAATTATTAGTTCAAATCAAAAATTTTAAATTTGATAAAGGCAGGCCAATAAAACTATGGGACTTAGGCCAACGTTAGAAAAAAAACATGCTAGAACGCGGAGAATAGATACATTGTGGAGAATGATAAACGAAAAACTAATCCACAATTTCTGAAAAAACAAATTGGAAACTCTAATTATTAATCAAAATGAAAAACGAGGTAAAAAACTTGTTTTTTTTTCTGATTAGGAAATCAAAAAATTACAAAGCTATCTTCCTGTCTCAGTAGGAAATGAAAAGAGCTAAGTTGCGAAACAGTATAATAATTTGAAATAAATGTTCAGAATATGGTTAAAGTTTTCACTGAATTTCAGAGAGTTATCGCTTAAAACAAATGAATTAGCAATGAAACGAAACTAAAAACACCGACGGTGCACCAAAAGACTCTTTATGGTAATTAAACTCTAAATACAAAAAAATTTAGAAAACTTCGACATAAACCACCAAAATCGGATTAGTAGGTGTACAATTTTATAAAACAAAAAACCTCAAGTCAAAAGGCATCCGATTCAGGAACTATCAAAAAGACGTGGCTATATTTTCTAATTTCATTAAGCATACCTGGCAGATTGCTGGAAGAAAGCCGCGATAGAAGCTTGTGGCCTTCAATGGAAATAAAACAACTAAAGAACAAGGTAGACAGATTGACCACCAGTCATTTAATAGACCACTAGACTTTTTGGGTTAGATTCGGACTGTCATTTCTATGAGACACATACGCTCTATAATGAAAAAGCCTAACATAAAGCCCAAAATAAAAAATTCGAAATCAAAAACTCAGGAATTAAGGCATATACGTTTTGCACTACTTAGATGCACACTAATGATCTTTAACTAATAAAAAAAACAAAATTTAAAAACACAGCTGGCAGATTGCCAGAAAATAGCAGCAATAGATTCGTAGATCGGCAGTCTAAAAAAACAGTAAAAAGACAGACCAAAAGACAAAAAGACAGACGTCTTTTCATTGAAGGCTGATCTGTTATATTTTGATTAAAAATCTGTATAAGCTATTGCTGCCTCCATTAGCTGATCTCAAATAACCTTCATTTAGAGTGACACACACCCATTTGACCTTATCTCTTTGAATTAAAGTAAATAAAAGTCAATTTCAAAGTGAGGATGTCATTTTTGAGAGTGAGGTAAGTCAAGTGTGACCAAAAATTTAATCACGAAAATGAACAAAAAAACTCGCTCCACTAAGAGCGAAAAATGACGTCACACATGCGATTCAGATGAAATTGCATGAATGAATGAACAAAAAGTGGCTGTGACGTCATATGGTCGTAACAAAAATCATGACGAAATAAAAAAACCGAGAAAAGGCCAATAATAGCCCCAGCTATCGCTGTGCGGCTATTAATTAATTAAGTGGGTTCAGAAGTCATTTTTTGAGCGAGGTAAATCACGCAATTGGCCTAACAGTAGAACAAATGACGTCACGCACGCGAATTTTTACTGCAAAGCAGTAGAAGTCACTGAAATTGAAAACGTCAATGGTCGCAAGATTCATCGATGGACACGAATTAAAAAAAACCACGATGTCACCAATAAAAGCCGCTATCGCTTCGCGGTTATTAGACAAAAATCCGCTTAAAGAACCAGAAAGAAATTAAAGAAAGAAGCTAAACTGACAAAATAAATTGAGAAATATGTGCCAATTTTACACTTGAAACGCTATGTTAGGCTCTCAAAAACATTGTGGCATCGATTTCACATTGTTTCATATTCATGCGGCATCGATCAAAATTTACTTCTAAAAAAACAAGTTACAATAAAAGAAATTGCGGCCCAATGGACAAAAAATGGCTAAAAACTGCCATCTATATGCACCAAACTCTCAAAAACTCTTTTCAAAGTCAAAGGCAAAAAGTCATTCACTCAACGCAGCGCATGAACAAAAAACTTTCCTCGCTTAGAAAAAGTTAGCGCACACGGTAATTTAACTCACTTTTCTATTAGGTCAAAACGCCGCCTGAACAACTGGTACTTTCTGTCAAAAAAAACCTTGAGAAAAATAAACACACCCGGCAGATTGCCGGAAAATAGCCGCCATTGATTCCAATAAGCATGATTGGGATTGAAATCACAGAAGATATTGAAAAAAAAGATTTTTGTACAAAAACATTTTTTAAGTCCGATTTATTTTGATGGCATTGCGTAGTTGAACATACTTCTGTTTCTTAGAGAGAGGCTACAGGGGCTACTATCAATAACAATAAGCATTAGAGAGAGGTAACTAATATTTATAGGAACGACGTTCAAATAGCGGGCATCTAAAATTGGGCTTTATGGGTTTATCCCGTTTCTATTTCTGACTTCAATTTTTTATACTGACTCTGTTCATTTTGAATTGCTTTGCTGAGCAACTGATGTTCAAAATCACTTATAGCAGAATGAGAGAAGAGAGAAACTAGCCTAGAGAAGTCAAAAAGATTTCACGCAAAATGTTGAAAAGGCGGCAAAATGAGGTAAAGCGAAACTTTTTTTTATTCGTTGAAGTAAAAAAAAAAAAAATAGGAGCGCTATAATAGCCGGCTGAGAAGATGAGGGCGGCTATTAATAATCCTCTTCGATTTGTAAAAAACCAAGAGAAGGCCAATAATAGCCTCAGCTATAACTTCTCGGCAATTAAAAAATTATTCAAGCATCAATTTCACACTCGCAGTTTTAAAGCAGTTTCCCAAAAATTTTACGCCCTTGAAGTTTTCGTTTTTCCGCCCTTGAAGTTTTCGTTTTCCCCATGCCTTTATTACTTCAGCCCGATTAAAAGTGCCCTTTACTTGGAAAAGCCTTCAACTTTTTCGGTGGCAATTTGTTATTGCACATTGGTTGAAAATAGAACTTTTTGGCAGGAAACGATTTGAAACCTTCATAGCACAAATTTATTTCCAGTTTTACAGTGCTAGTCCAACATGAGTAGTATTACAGCCAGTGGCTGCCTTAGAACCAACGTTGCTTCAGCATTCGCCATCACAACTGAAATTAAAGTTAGACTCAACTACCATTCGGATGACTTGCAGAATTGAATGTTCTGCCCCACCCAATAACCGTATTGCCTCGTCCTGGTCTTTTGCAAAGACGGCACCCTCATCAGATAAAGAAGAGATGCCCAGAATACACAATCTGTATGCCATCAGCCTCGTACTCTGAGTGAAGCTCTGTACATATAGTTCATCCAAAGCCGCTTTTAAAACTCTCACTAGGTCTTTGAGAGCAAAAGTTTGAACAGCATGTGAGAGAAGTTTGACACAGCATTCGAGGACAGCTGGGATTACTTGGATTGAATCTGAGCTCAATTTGGCTGCCAGAAACTCGCTGTAACAGAAGACATTTTTTTGACTTCTTAAAATCAATTGAAGTCCTTTCCAAATTTGATTTTTCAACCGGAAGAACGAACAAAAGGCCTGAAGCGTTTTTAAGTTTTTATATCAGTACAAAACATACCTCTAACTTGCAACAAAAGTAACAAAACAGTTGCGTCCTCACTAAAGATTATGAAACACAGGTTCATTAGAATGGCACTATATCGCAAGAAGAACACTGTAATCCACGTTTAACGTATTGATTTTGTCACAGTTGTCCAGAAATGTACCTAAAATCCCAAATTTACAAAAGTACGTTTTGCAGCGTAAAATGTCACGGTGGGTAAATTAACAATGCGGGTGATTTTTTGTTCAAAGCACAGCGAACTTAATTCACACTAAATAAATTCGCACTGTTAGAGCGAGTTGCTGGCTGCCAAAACGAACATCCGCCACATTACGACAAAAATTGTTATTTAAGGTATTAAGGAGAATAATTGCCGCTACTTTCTGTCTTCAAAAGTTGAATTGCTTCCATGTCCAAGTAGAATCTAACTCACCTTAAGAAGTGACCCTCCTGTTCAGTGTACTGATCGCCTCTGGTCTCGACATGCTCACCAATTTTATTTAATGCCGCACAACGCTCATCTGCCTCCTTCTGATTTGTCAATTTATCCTGCAGTGATTCAACCAATGAAAGCAGAGAATGCTGCGCATCGCCGTTGCCACATGGGACCATTTCACCATCTGAAATTAACCGCGTTCTCTGCAATTTAGAAACAAAAATATCAACAAAATACGACAGCAGTTCAATCTTTCGCGTCCTCAACTAAATGTGGACCTCCGTCATGTGTACCATAAGTACAGCACTAGAGACATTTTAATCTACTTTATCTATAATCTGACGCAACTAACTAGAAACCAATTATTTTGAACAATGAAATTAGAAGACTTAAAAGTTATTACAAATATATTTTAGTAAATTACTACAAAACATATGAAAACAGTATCGACAACACAAATTGAGAACTGCTCCCACTGCATATAGAATAGCTGACTGGCAATACTCCTCCATCAAAACTCGTAATCAAATGTCATTAATCAAAATTTAGCCGCCCGATCGTCAGACAATAGCCGCGAAATCCACTGCAGAGATCTCAAGTAAAATGAGACCTTAGGATAGTAAAGACAAAGATATCGCTACGCCAAAATGAAATGAGAAGAAAATTCATTGCAATGTTTGTTTCATAAAAACTGAGAAAATTTCATAAAGACTCAAGAAAATTCATCGTTTGTCAAAGAATTTCATAAAGAACTAGTTGTAAAGTTTCTTGAACTTTAGGGTCACGTTTAATTCTCATTTACACCTTCTCCCGAAAAATTCGTTCTATTGCAAGTTTGTTTACCACAATTTTCTAACAGAAGCCCTTTAGAGAAATTATATCACTTCTTGCCCTAAATTACATCCTCAATAAGTTTTCACTATTCTTGAAAAACTTTATAGAACCCAACACATTCACCATTATACTGTAAACCCAGTAAACATTTCCAACAAGACACAAACGTAATGGAATGCGTTTTACAACATAGGTTGCTAAGTTCAAATCTACCAAATTAGTTGCTCCTTTGCCAACAAATTTCCATACCAAGTTACCCCAACCCTTGACATATTATGATAACTCTCTGCAAAGCTATTCTGTTAGGAGTTTCCTACTAATATTTAGGTTCCGTGTGCAGTTTTTATGTTTCCTTTTCAAATATTTTCTTAGGTGTTTAGGTTCGTAAGCGTCCGGTATTCTGCTAAGATAAGAAAATTTCACAAGTTCTGAGGATGGAAAATAGCACTAAGTTTCGCAAGAATCAATTGAAGAATGAATGAATAATTCGTGTTATGCATTTCGTATTTATACTTTTTATTTACATTTTTGTCCAATCAGAATTGAGTTCATTCTATTAATAGATAGTGAATATTTTATAAGTTTTATTTGAGTCTTCATGCTCGATACTGCGGCTATCTAGAAAAGCGTTTAGCATGGGTTGGAAAACCCATTAAGTAATGAGTTTGAGTCTCTGTTTCAGTTTTCATCAAATTTTTCAGTTGAGAATTGCTCAAGGTAGTCATTTTCTTCTATCGATTTGGTTTATTTGGTGTGTGGATTTGTCAATGTTGGCGTCAGTAGTAGAATAGAGTCCATTAGTTGCAGTGTGACGCAGGTGATTAGAAGTCAGATTTGCATAAAATTGATGGAAGTTTTGTGGTGAATGGAATTGATGGATGTGGTGCCATAGTGTCCTTTCCTGATTGGATTTGTGGGCTCAGGGGATATAATTTGACAGAAATTGAGGTAGATTGATGGAAGGGAGGGTTATTAATCAGAGATTGGAATTGCATTTGAATAACTAATGTATTCTATTTGCTATCGGTCACGAGATTTCTTTCAATAGTTGGGGTAGGGGGCATACATTGAACTAGTTTTTTTGTCTTTTATTATATGAAACGTTTGTTTTCGTTATTCTGAAGCCTCGTTATTGTATCAACTGTTTGGACTGTTATATTTCAGACTAAAATTGGTATGGCGAGACAGTTATTGGGAATAAAATATTCGAATGTGTTATCAAGTCAGTCAGCAGAAAGGTATGGTTAAGAACAATATGAGTATGGGTTTCAGTATGATTATTTTCTGTAAGAGATTTGATCTTTTAGATCAACACGACAGAGAATGGAATTGGTGGCATCTATTAAGAGTTTTAAGGGGGAGTATTGTAATCGGGAAAAACTAATGAGCATTGGGTGGAAGGAAGTGCCTTGGGTAGATGGCACTGGTATTAATAATTGGGAGGGTCTGAAATCGAAATTAGTAACTGAAGGGCGGGGGGGGGTTAGTTGGGGCAAATGGTTGGCCTAGGGTGCCACTTGAAATAAGGAACGAGGAGATAGTGGGCCTAAGTAATGATTTCTGTAGAAGTATTAATGAAATAAATAGCCTGTACGAAGTAAGAGATTTTCTGTCGAATTTGTCAAACTATGAACAGGCCTCGCGTATTTATACTGAGGTGTATCCCTATCAAGGTTTAGACGATTCAGCGGGCTGGACTTTTAATGTTAAGGGAATTTTAAATGGAAGCCCGAAATTTTGCACTGTACCAGAAGAGATGCTATGGTACAGTTTGGTCCATGGTGGACCCAAGCCCATATTGAAATAGGCGGTGATGATAGCATTTCGAAAACAGTAGTGGGAGAGAAACTGTTCCTAATTTGCGGTAGTTACAAAACATCGATAGGGTTTGACAATGTAATGGGGACACCTCAGTATTTTATGGATTTGATTAAGCGAGGGCCTAACGCTAGTGACTTAGGGACTGATATCTGGTTTTATTTATCAAATAGTTCAAGCGTGCTCTGTCAACCCTCCCTTTGTAGCCACGCTGTTTTGACTATGTCCGAGGGTGTTTCTCTAGTAACTGGTTGGGAGGCGCAAGATTTACAAAATGTTGATGTGGGTCGGAGAACTTTCAATTCCTTTGGAATTGGAGTACGTAAAGGGGCTGTTAAGAAAATTTTAAATGATAAAGGGAAAAGAGGTTTACTCGAATGGGCTTTGGAGAGGGATATAAAAGTAGGCGGCTCCACTGATGTGACAGAGCACGTTCAATCATTAGTGAGAAATGCTTTGATAATTAAGACTAAATCATATAAGCGTAAGCCTAAGTGGGGGGAGGGGAGGGGTATGTAAATGAAAAACAGCCAAAAGTGACGACATCGTGGACGATGAGAGCAAATTCGTCTATTCTTTCCTCCCGCCAAAGGATTCAAGTCTCCTTTAGGGTGAGTTGTGATTATTTCTTTATCGCAATTTTGCTCACTTTTCTAATGTATAAGTGGTTGCCCGACCTTTTAAAGATTGTTATTCCGAGTTAAGATTGTGATATATGTCTACAAATATGGTTGAAAAATAATAGTTTGATGCCAATTCAGGTGCAGAATAATTGTTTTTGAGAAGAAATCGATCTTTTTGTCAATTCGACGTACCCAATTTGATGTAGGGTATTCGTTAAAAAAAAATAATTGCCCCGTGTTGGGAAGTACTGCTTCAGAGTTAAAAGTAAGTTTTTTGGGAAGAAATAAGTGTAATTAGTTAGAGTTTGATGTCAATTTACCCGCGTAACACTTTTTCCAGAGAAACATACACTTTTTTAAGAGCTTTTCTCTCACCTAATATGTTGTGCTGAGTGGTTTGTAGTGGTTGTTCGCGCTCTCTCATGCGGTCTTCGATGATGACAGAGGTCTAAGTAATTAGATAAGAATGAATACAAAAGTGTTTTGAACGGTAAAAAGGGGTTAAATGTGAGTATTCTGCTTTTTTTGTAATTTTCTAAGTTTTTGTTAAGAATTTGTAAAAGGAATATAATGGAATCTTGTTCAATATATACACACAAGGTTTACATCAAAATGCATTTTAGTGGGGAATGAGATTAGTGTGAAGGGGTATGAGGAGGGGCGGGTCGAAGTAACAGGGAATCATTCATTGTGTAGTTCGAATGTTGGTTCGAGGGTGTCGTTGCTGGGGTTTTTGAGACTGTCGAGAACTTGTTGATAGTCAAAACAGCTGGGGCTAAAGGTGACGGTCTTTAGGGTGTATCCCGGGTCAACAAATTCTACAAAAAGGGAAATGGTACCGTCATTGCGGACAATGTAGTCGTCAAATGTGACTAGCATTGCTCGGCGACCATGACGCAAGTAAAGGTACATGGGGAAAGGGAGAATTGTTGGGAAGTAACCTGCGTCATGGTCTTGTCGGTAAATATCCCAATTAATGAAGGGCGAATTTACGTTATCGTTCAAATTACTCATTTTAATTGATATTTAGTAATTCAAATTCCCCGTGTAAAAAATCCTCTGTGCTAAGTTCTATAAATGAAATAACGTCAGTGTAGGAGGGAGAATTTTTTTCGAAAATTACTTTGTGGGTAGTATTTTCCAAAGTGGTTACCCAGAATAGAATGGACTCGTCAGGAAATTTAAGGTATTGATCAAAATAACACAAGGAAATATTAAAATCTATATAAAAATACATAAATAGGGTAAATCGTGTGGGTATAAAATCAAAATATGGGAGTGTCTTCATAACTTTCGAGTGAAAGAAATTCGGGGGTTGAGGACCTGGACATTAATGTGTTTGGGATTTTAGTTTGGGATTGTCTATGGCGAGTAAGGGGGTTGGCTGAAGGGGGAACTTGCGATTGGGGAAGGGGTTAAAGGCTCATCTGAAATAATATCGTAGTCGGGGGATTCTGGGGTGTCGGGGATAGGCTCGGGTTGCTGTGAGTGTTGAGGGAGGCTGCCAATAACTAAAGGATGGTGAAAAATGAAATCAATGTTGGCGTTTTGGTTATTGTTATTTATGCAGTTTTGGATTTCTGACCAAACGGGGGATGTGTAGTCAATTATGACAGGGTATGTGTGCACGGTTACTGTGTCGTTTATAAAAAATTCCTGGCGTATATTAAGTTGGACAAGGGGTTCCTGGTGTAAGAAAAAGGAGATTCTATAACTGTCGATTGTGGCGTTGTAATGATTAAGGGATGTAAAGATTGGATTTTGTATTTCTATGAAAAATTCGTAAATTGGTTCAACCATTCAAAGTTTTGTTTTTCCATACCATTGGGTAAATGCTGCTACTGGAATCTGTTTTCTGCATTCAAGGAATAAATAGTGAAATAGTGCATTCCCCAAATATTTCCGCTTTTCTGAAATTAATTCCTTATCCTGTGATTGGTTGGTAATTCAAATTGCCATTTTTGCTTTAGCTTTTTGCAATTCGTGTATATTTTTCATTTTTGGGGGACTGAATTTTGTTGCATTTCACACGTTCGCTTCCCCGTGTGAGGTTAAAACTGTATTTGATTTCGTTTTATTTGAAATTACTTTTATTTGATGCTGTTATGTGGCAGGTAAGTTGATTTATCATTTTTCCCCGTTGTTTAGAAGTGATTCCTTGGTTGTTGTTTTGTTACTAGAGTTTGATGGTCCTTGATGTCCTCCTTTTGGATTTGAAAATCAAAGAAGCTGACAGGTCTGCTTTTGCTCGAATATTAAGAATACCGTTGTTGCTAATTTCTGTTTCGCGTGTTTTTCCGTTGGTTTTTATATTAATGCTGGACTGCGATTATTTAGGCGCAAACTTTTTTAGCGCTTGAGCTGATAACTAAGCCGCGTTTTGGAGGCTGATGAGATTAGCATTGTAATGTAAGAGTTTTCTTTTTTTTTTGTTTTCTTTTAAGTTTCCGGTTTGAAGATTTTGTCCCCCAATTTTTGAAATAGTATCTTTGAGGAAAGACTTAGGAAAAATTTTTAAGCCGGGTTCCTGGGTTCCACGAGGAGCCCGGGGATCCGTTATTCTTTTTTTTTTGAGTCCGAATTTTGGGCTGAAAGTTTGAGGGTCGTAGCTCTTCTAGTTTTCGAGATATCGCACTTTAAAGTTGAAAATTTTTTTCGACACTTGTAATTTTTTCCAAAATTAGTCTTCCCAAGGGAAAATTTCTGGACTTAGGCGTTTTTTTTTCGAATTTTTCGTTGCGAAAAAAAAAATTTGTTTTTTGTTTTTTATAAAGAACTTTTTGAATCCTTATTAAACACTTCCGGTGTTCATGGTTCTGAGAGGGTATGCCCCGTAATGGGTTGGTAGTTTTGGTTGTGCATGTTCTGGTATATGAGTGTAAATTGGTTGAGAAGTGACTGGCGGAGGTCTGTTAAAATGTTCAATCGTTAGTGTGGGCTCTTCCGATCTTTTCAGTCGTTTGATGTAGTCCCTCAAGAAGGTGTAGGGTGTACGTACTCGTGTGCTATCGTTGTCCTGCTGGGTGTCAAATTCGTTTTTAATTTCCAAAGGCAGAACAAGTGAACCTTTATGCAGTGGGTGTTCAGGATGCTCTTGTAGATATTCATAGTCATTGATTGCAACTACTTGCACTGGCTTCGTTTTGATCTTTCTCCCTTCGTGTGTTATTCAGAAAGGAAACCTGCGGTGTAGTTTTGCCCATTTATGTAATAAATGTGAGTATGTGAGGTGCAGAAAAACACTTATCAGGAAAGAAAGGAATCCAAATAATAGTGACATCTGCCATGGAATGTATTCTTTCAGTCTGTTTTCAAGCTTGGGCTTCAGTGCTTGAATTTTCTCCAGAATTGGTTGGGCTATCTTTTCGATCGTTTGTTTGCTGGTTCTTCTTGAGTCAATTTGTTGGAATTGTGGCGGTATCTGATGTAGAATTTGGATTTGTGCTTCTGATCTTGATGAGAAACTTGGCAATTCTTCAAGTGGCGGTAGGAGGTTAAAGATGGTACTTATTGGGTCAGGTAGTTGGAAGTCAAGTCGTATTGCCGGTACCGAATCGCAAGCTGTAAGATCTGATCGTAAATGAATGTTTGGTCCACGTAGTTGTTTTCCACATCCCAGTGTAATGATGCAAACTCTGCATCCAGGATGTTCAATCCTTGCTAAGGGATTGCTGCCATTCCCTGCGCTCTCGATGAGTGTGTAGTCGTCGCTTGCCGACGTAATTAACCAACGACCGAAGCCGAGATTGCGAGCCTTTTCAGTCAATGGCAATTCGATTACATCCAATTGACAGCGTTGCAATGCAAGTAGCTCGTCGTCGTGGTATAAAAGTGTAGCCATGCAAGACTGATAAGTCTGCTCTGTAGGTATGGCTTTTGTGCATATTGCATATTTTTGGGACCCAATACAATTTTCGAGCTCTTTGTCATCGATAAACGCGAGTTCTTCTCCGTCGTCCGAGACGGCCATGTATTTGGCTTCTAGACGCCAAACTAATGCTTTGCCTGAATCCCCGTCTGGCATGGGGATGGGAATGGCATGCAGCACATTCATAACTGTGCTCTTTGATGCCATCGGTATGGCCAGTGTCAGGATCAGACCTGATTCAATTGCCTCAACTTGTGTGACCAATTTTGTCTCATAGTACGAGAGAAGTCTTGAATTGGTACGGCAAGTGACAATCGGTCCTGTAGCCCATTTTGTTGTAAGTGTACCATTGTAAGAATTTCATGGAGCTGCTGACGAGGTACCAGCGACATAGGTAATAGCTGGTTCATGAGTGGTGTTAGTGAGTTCAGAATATTAATTCTAAAGGTGTACAGAGCTGCTCTGTAGGTTTTAATGTTCGCCAGAATTGTCTGAAAGATATTGCTTAAGACAAGACTGTGTTGGTTTATTTGTTCGCGTACATAAAGGTATTGTAGGCAGTTTCTCATATGGTGGACATTCTGACGGAGCGCAGTGAACTGCCCCTCTGCTAGCTCCCAGTTCCTGTTTTGGGTTTTAATTATCTCGTCCTGCGCCTCTTTTATTGCTCTAAGTTCTCCTGAGACCACAAAGAATTTTTCGTTCTGTGAAGTTGTTATTTGTTCGACGTGTTCTGTCAGGTATTGAAGGTAAGCCATGGCTTGTCTGATGTTTTCTTGGTTTCGTTTTACCCGTTTGTCGCATCCGCCAAATACCGATTTGATAAAGCACAGGAGTTTGTCTCCTGCGCCAATGCCAATTCCCAGAACTGCAGCAGCTGCGGCTGCAGCCGCTGCTGCCCTTGGTTTTCGAGAAAAAGTTGTGTCCGTTGCGGCGTGTGAGCGGAGGAGTTGTGACATTTCTATTTTTAAGGATTCGATATCCTGCTGTGCGAGTTCGTTTTCCATGATAGCTTGTTTCGCGATCCATTGTAAACCAGATGTTGATTCAGTCATGTTGGTATAATTGAGTGGGCAACCATAATTCTTTGAAGTCCACATACTTGCCAGTTCTCGAGTAAGGGGACTAGGATTTCTGTCTTTACAAATTTTTCTGTTAAGAGAATTTTCTGATGTAAGTTAAAAAGTACACCATCTTTAGTTGCCACTGCTGGCTGGTTACTTAAGGTGGTTTGAATATTTGTCAATAAGTAAAGTAGGAAGCAGGCTATAGCTTGTTCTGGAAGGTAATTGAACATGGTTAGTGAATGGGGTTGTTTTTTTTTCGAGTTGAGAATGCTGCTGATTTCGAAGTGAGTAAAGTTGAAGAATGATTTTACCAGTTATTTTTGTGGTATATATAGTGAATACAAACGATTGTGATTAGCCGAGATAATAGCCAATAAGAAAGGAGCAGTAAAGTAATGACGTCATAGTAAAGAATCTTCTGTATCCGTTGCGTAGTCCAGAGTTTGATGAAGATTACCGTCAATTTGCTGCCTATGAAGAGTTAGTGGAATGACCCGCCTTCTGTTTGGTAAAATTGGACCTAGGTCTATTAATTCTCTGGGAGGTACCCTATGCCTTAATGGCGATGAGTGCCTAGGACCTTGGAAACTAATGTCCGAGTCAGTTTCTGTTGTTTCGAATGCTGGATCGTCGTACGATGCTACCTCGTTATGTTCTTGGGAGTTGGTTACTGCTGATCCGATTGCTGAATTTCGTAGAGAATCTGTCTCAGGCAAGTTGTTTCCATCTTCCATTCCTTGTGTTTGTTCAGTTGCATCATTGTTTTGGGGCATTGAAGTGTTGGTTTCCGCAGAATTGAAGGTATCATCGATGTTTCCCGAGCCTATTGAGAAATAGAACTCAAGCGAGGACTCGGTGTCACTAGTGCTAGTTTCTATGTCGCTATTTTCTGCATCACTGAAAGCAATGGAGAGGTCAGGGTAATGACTGAGTGGGAAGTAGGCGATCACTTTCACTTGCGGATCTTCTTCGGAAACTTGTAGGCTGTTATATACTGAGTGCTCTCTTGCCAATGCAAGGTGGTCGCTTCGTCTCAGGTTGTAGGGCCTTTGTGAGCCAAATCGGGCATCTGTTTGAGGGAAATTACTGTTTGCAGAAAAGACGTAGTCTCCCACATCTATTGTTTCTGGTGTTTCTCTTTCTTCAGACGGCACTGAGCCTTCCACAAAGAATGTATTTTCGTCTTATATAGTGTCTTGTTGTATTTGTTGATGGTTTGTTGGCGGTTCTTGTGCAGAGAAGCTTGCCGTTTGTACATTTTGATTGAAACTGATTGATCTGGTCTCTGGCACTGTTCTGGGTAGAGTCATTGCTTCTTGGTTGATGTGGTTCTCGATCTGGTTATCGAAGAACTGGGGTTCTCGTTCCTCTTCAGGGATTGAGGGATCGGCCTCAAAATTTCGAGGGTCGATTGATTCTAAGTCTTGAATTTCATATTGTGGCTTTATTGGTCGCAATCGCATTCTGTGTACACATTGTGTATAGTTTGTGTTAATTTTCCGCACAATATAGTTGGCATTTGTGAGTATCTTTTCCACTCGGTACATAGGAATCCATCTGCCCTGTTGTTTGTTCATAGTTGCGATTTGTGTTGTACATTTTGGGTCCAAAATGAGGCAATAAGTTTCTATCAGAGGAGATGAATTGGCTTTCCTGTCGTAATATTTCTTGTATTTGAGGTATGAATGAATAAGATTTTCTTTCACGGAAGCGAATAGCTCAGTTGTCTTATCCTGGATTTCCTTTATGCAATCCGCTTTTGGCTTGTGTTGCCAAAGACGTGTGTTTTGAAAGCGCAGGTCGAGTGGGTTGACTGGCGTGCGTCCGTGAAATACGTCTGATGGCGTACACCCTATTGCTGGAGCGTAGGTAGTGTTGTGTATGAAAACTGCAATGTCAACGTATCTATGCCAGTCAGGAGACGTTTGGTTTTCATTGATTCGCAGAATTTGTTTGAGTGGGGCGTAGTTTCTTTCGAGTAATCCAATTGTTTGTGCGTGTTTTAATGTGCAGTGTTTGAGTTTCAAGAATTGTGGCGAGTTCGCTCATTAAATGTGACGTAAAAGCTGTCCCTAGATCGCAGATTATCTGTGATGGAATGTATGAATGTTTCAGGAAGATAGAAATAAGCGCTCGGGCTACAATGTCGGCGTCACCTTTCATCAGAGGTACTGCGAATAAGTATTTCGAGAAGACATCTATCCCGGATAATATGAAGGTGTACGGTGAAGGGTGCATTTTCCCGACAAGGTCGATGAGGAGTACATCTGCTGGAAAATTTTGTAAGGAAGACATTGGTTGTAGAGGTGGTCTCAGAGCTGCTGTGGGACTAGGTTTCGTTTGTAAACAAGTCACGCAGTTTCTGATGTAGTCAGTTAGTGTTTCGGTGAAATTGGGGAAATAGAACCGCTTCCGAAATTCGGCTATGGTACGCGACACACCTTTATGTCCGCTCCAGACACTGTTGTGGATGCGGAAGAGTACTTCTTTTTGCAAGTGAATTGGAATACAGTATTGTTTGATGAAGCTGTTGCCCGTAGGATTGTAGAACTTTCTGTGTAGCACTCCGTCAAACTTAGCGAGTCTTGGGTATTGTTTCAGGTTTTTTTTCAAGTCTCCTGAGAGCTATTGGGCGGTTGTTGGTGGGCCTCTTTCGAACCAAAGGATAACTCTTTTGATGTCTGAGTCTTTTTGTTGTTCGGCTCTTAGATTCAATGGCGAGTGACCGGTTGTATCAAAGTCGTCCATTGGATTGTGTTCGTGTATTGCCTGGAATTGCGCCGGTTTTATTTGTTGAATATGAACCTCCTCAATGATTTCTGTTTGATCTGTTTCGTTGACGGTCTGAAAAAGATAGTGTTTCGGAGTATTTTCCTTGGATGTTTCGTGCAGGAGTGTATTAATTGAGTTCTCCGGCACTTCGGCGGTAGTGTCAATTTGGACTTCACTGATTGGTATCTTCGAGTTGATGCGAAGTGTGAGTTTCTCCTTCGGGTTTATGTGTATCCTTGAGAGGTAGTCTGCTTTGTTTGAAAGAATCTGGTGACAGCTCTGTTGTCTGTCAGGACTAGTACTGGTTTCTCGCATCCCCAAAGGATGTTCGCAAACATATCAAGGGCAAAATGAACGGCAAGAAATTCTTTCGCGTAGATTGACATCTTGAGTTGAGTTGGTTTGAAAATACGTGATCCGAAACTTACAAGTGCATAAATTTTGTGTTCAGACGTTCCGTTTGCCGTTTGGTTGTAATCCTCGATCATTAATACAAATCCGGCAGCATAGAATGATGCATCGGCCATAATGACATATTGTCGATTGGTCATCGGTAGCCTCAGTGATGTCAGTTTCTTTAACATTATGTTGTGCTCCTCGTTTATTTCAAAGTCTGTTTCTTTCTTAAGTAATCTATAAAAAGGAAGCAGCTTTTCTCCGAGCTCTGGTATGAAGGCTTTGTAAAAATTGAAGAAACCGATCATTCTTTTTGTTTGCTTAACATTTTTCGGCATCTTGAATGTTCTGAGAAACGTCGCGATTTTCTGTTTGATAGGGGTCAAACCCTCTGAGGTTATCGTGTTCCCCAAGAACTGAATTTCCTTCAGACCAAAGGCGCATTTATCTGTAGCTAGCTTCATTCCCGATTCTCTGATGCACGTGAAGACTGCTGATAGTTTTTCCAGCATATCTGGGAGATCATGAGCACCTACTCCTATATCGTCTACATATTGAAAACATTTGTCAGCGGTAATTACGGGGTCAAGATTCTGTCGCATGAAGGAGCTGAATGCGCTGACACTTCTGCTCAGTCCTTGTGTTAATCTTTTAAATGCGTAAGTTCGCGATGCAAAATTGAAAGCGAGCAGTTGGATAGATTGCTCGTCGGCCATTGGCACGGAGTAGTATCCGTGGCTTCCGTCCATTTTGCAAAAGAGCTTTTTGCCTGTAAGATGGCTTCCTGCGTCAGCCAGTGTTGATATTGGGAAATTGTTGTTATTATAGTCATTTCGAATCAAGTGGTTGATTTTACGCAGATCTATTAATATTCGTAGTTTTCCATTCGGTTTTCTTTTCGCGAAGATTGGTGATGAATATCTACTGAATGGCAACGTTGTAATCACGCCGTAGTATTGTAATAAGGCGAGTTCTACTAGGAGAACGTCTTTGAGGTGGATGGAAACTCTTTGGTTTTTTGAATATACTGGTCTATCAGTATCAGGCGTCAGTTTTACTGAGAATTTTGAGGTGTAGCCAATGTCAAGGCGATGTCTTGTAAATATATCGTTGAATTCCAATAAGAGATCCTCTGTCTTCTTCTTTTCGTCGTCTGTTAGGACACTTCCGTGCCAATTAAAGGAGTCCAAAAATGTTTTTGGATCCTCTACGTTATCCAGTGGTCGAATGGACTCTCTCTTCTTGAAGCGGATGAGTTCTTCGTAAATCCGTTTCTCTAGTCCTGTGAGTTTGGATGGATCTTCAGTTGTTTCTGGGGTTGGAAACCAATATTTTGCGTTGTGGTTAATTGTGATGTGATTTAGCTGGCCCTTCGCTACTTTCTCAATATGTTTCGATATGGTTTTTGTTGTCTTTGAGAAATTATCTGTTTCCAGCAACTTGGGCTCTAATGGGATAAGATAGCGAGCTTGTTCGGGTGTTATTATCGTGAAGGTTGCAGGTAGTGTCTTTCTTTCGATTGTGATCGGTACTTCCGTTGTGTTGATAGCCATTAGTTGAATTGGTTTGTCCTTTAGCATTTTGTTTATCGTACTCGTAAGGCAGACTCCTATGTTTTCGAGTTTTGTTGTAGGCTCTACTATTCCAATTTGGTGATCTGCTTCTAATGGTTGATAAGGCGTGAGTTCAATTAATTTCTGTTCACCGGGGTTAATTATAACTCGAGTGGTTGTTTTTAGATAAACTTTACGCTTATTATTGAATCGTTTTGATGTTTTTGAGCCTGCCGTCTGCATCAAATTCAGCTGAAATGTGAATTCAGGGAAATGTAGATAGCGGTTGTGCGCGTCGATTGTTATTTCGTTTTTGTCGAAAAAGGGGAATCCAAGTAATATGCCGGAGAGTTTCTCAAAAACCATAAAGCCCTCTGTGAGCTCTAAATGGCCAATTTTGAATGTTAAATTTGTCGTGAATAATATTTGAGACTGATGCATAAACGCTGTGGAGACCGTAATTTCCGGTGGTGCCTTTTTTATGGGTTTTTGCGTTCGATGATTGTAGATTTTATCAAAATGTTTTTGTGACATAGCGCTACTAAATGCTCCAGTGTCAGCTATCGCTTTCATTGTAATTGAGCCTAATTGAATAGGAATTAGAAAGACATTTTCGTTATAGCTAGTTGTACAGTAATTTTTTGTAGAAAAGCATTCAGGTTATTCAGTTTTTTGGCTGTTGGTTGAATGGCATTGTTGCGTCGCGATAAGGTGGTTGCCTCTGAGTGCAATCACGTGCGGTATGCTCGTTGCTTGCGCATATCCTGCAAAAAGTCCGCATTGGCGTGGGAGAT
The DNA here is from genome assembly GCF_964194025.1 of Convolutriloba macropyga. Lineage (NCBI taxonomy): Eukaryota > Metazoa > Xenacoelomorpha > Acoela > Convolutidae > Convolutriloba > Convolutriloba macropyga. The sequence continues at coordinate 50,926,232 of NC_134472.1, forward strand.
CGTTGTCGCTGGTTGTATTGTTGACTTTGGTTGTTGTATCTGCTTATCGCGTTTGTACCTCTTCCTCTACCTCGATAGAAAGGGCGGTTTTGATAACCTGAGAAGCTTCTATTTTGGTTTGGCGTTCTGTATGCTGTGTTATTTCTGTTGTAGTTTGTGAAAGGCTTGTTAAATTTATTTTGGGTGGTGTTCGGCCATCTTGGTGGCGTTGTTTGTGAGACTGATGCCTGAATTGAAGCTATTCCTGCTGCCATTATGTTTTCGACCGCTTGGTTAAAAGCAGAGTTTCGGGAGCTTGTTAGTGAGTTGAAGGCTGTGGTGTGTGCTGGCTCTGGGTTTAATTGGTCTATTCGAAGTCGTCTTTTGACTATGGAGCATAAGTCGTTTACTCCGACATTGTCCAATTCTCTGAGAAGAACTTTTTTGTATTTGAAGGGCATCCCCTGTATAAATTGTTCTCGGATTCTTCTTGTCCGCTCGTCATTGCGGTCAATTCCGGCACCAACGTCATCGACGATTGCTAAGTTGGCAAGCCGCTGTAAGTCAGTTAGAAAATCGTCTGGTTGTTCCTCCACGGGATCAAATTTCCTGCTCTGTAAGTCTAACTCAAAATTACGCCGTTGGTCTGGGCCTGAGTAGCGGTTGCGTAACTGTTCTAATGCGTCATCAAGGTCGTTTCGTGTGTTTTCTGGTAAGCGTTGATAATAGTTTAATGCGTTTCCGTCGAGGTGTAAATGTAGGTATCGGGCTTGTTGGTTATGATCTGCCGGAATTCTGGCAACTGCTATGCTTGCTCTCAAAAGACCTTCAAACTGGTCCCAGTTTTCGTTGGGTAGCCCGGCAAAACGTTTGAGCGATACGTGTGGTGGGTGCGGTGCGGCCATATCTGTTGTTGTATTTTATGAGTGAAAAGAACAATTCTCCTGTTGATCTTGTCCGTTTGTTTTCAATGGACAAAGTGGGCAGGTCTGGCGTATTGGTTTATGTGAGGTTATTAAGCTGGTTTTTCCTGTATTAGATTCTATGAGTTCGTGTATATCACCTTCTTGGAGTTTAAGTTTTGTTGAGTTTGATTTATTTTTAATAATGAATATTCCATACCTCTTGGAGATCGGTGGAACAATTTTGACATTGGGGAGTTGTAACACGGCATCCAGAATTTGCTTGTTTTTGAGTGATAAATTTCCCAAAAGAATAAACATTAATTTGAGATAAACATGAATTTTGAGACAATTGTTTTTTATGAAGCTTCAGCTGTGATAATTTCTCTCTGATTCCGTTTCTTTAGTGTTGCAGAATGACGCTCTTGATCTCTGTCGCCATATGATAACTCTCTGCAAAGCTATTCTGTTAGGAGTTTCCTACTAATATTTAGGTTCCGTGTGCAGTTTTTATGTTTCCTTTTCAAATATTTTCTTAGGTGTTTAGGTTCGTAAGCGTCCGGTATTCTGCTAAGATAAGAAAATTTCACAAGTTCTGAGGATGGAAAATAGCACTAAGTTTCGCAAGAATCAATTGAAGAATGAATGAATAATTCGTGTTATGCATTTCGTATTTATACTTTTTATTTACATTTTTGTCCAATCAGAATTGAGTTCATTCTATTAATAGATAGTGAATATTTTATAAGTTTTATTTGAGTCTTCATGCTCGATACATATTATTATTCGACCATGTCAACTCCAGAAATGAAGGATATTTAACTGTCATAGCAATTTCGACCAATATTAACCCCCCCCCCCCCCCCCCCTCGGAACAAATAACATTTCATATATCTAATTGGAAATGATCACAAAATCGATTACTTAAATTGAAAACTAATAATGTGGTATAGAGAATTCTTGGATAGTCTCAAAGTGAAAATTTACTTTTTAGTGAATAAGCGAAAGCACCAAAGTATATTAAATCAGTCGCTCCTGCTCCAAACTTTGTTCCCCAAATTTTAGAATTTGCTCTTTTTTCAAACGCTGAATTAACTCAAACAGCCAGCTAATATTTCTTTGCAAGTATTCTGGCTTGATTCTAAAACATGTGATTGCAAGCTGGAAAAAAATTGAAACAACCTCTACAAGTCATCGTCGCACATCCCCTAGTTTGGAGTTTGGGAAACGAGAGAGAAATTTACATTATAAGTGTACCCATGCTCTTTTCATTGGGACCATTTCTTTTATTTGCTCAGAAATTCACATGTAATTGATAAAAAAATTTCTAACGGTGATAAGTTACTATATCGATTTTCCATCTTAACGAACACTTAATTCGGATAACGAAAATCCGTCGATCATCTGCTCAAGAGCCCGCCCATAATTCACCTTGTTATTCGAAAAACCCTTTCAATTAAAATTCAGTCAATTAGACCCCCCCCCCCCCACACACACACACACATTCTTTAGACGTTGATAAATTACAAAATTCAATTCAAATAGTCAAAATTGGAAACAGCTTCTCCATTAGATCAATCCTTGACTCATCACACCCTCCAATTGTTGTGAAGACCGCGATAAATGCCCCGTATTCTTTACCATTCCTGCATATTGGAAAAACTCCATTTCACAACAGATAATCCACCCCAGTAGTAATATGTGAGCAGATCAGGGGGGGGGGGGTAAAAAGATGTACCTATGTATAAAGATTACGTATAGCCCATTTTCCCTCAAATCCCAAAGACGTACCTCACAGCATGACACCCAAGCTGTTCACACGAGGGGGATTAGTAAGATAATCCATTAATATGAAATTAGTAAGGTAATTTACCCCTTCCCATATTCCACTTTAATAATGTAAATTTCCAAAGACGTACCTCACAGCATGACACCCAAGCTGTTCACACGAAGGGGATTAGCAAGATAGTGCCTTAACAACAAATCAGTAAGTTCATTTACCCCCTACCATATTACACTTTACTAATGTCAATTTTCAAAGACGTACATTACAGCATGAAAACCAAGCTGTTCACACAAACGGGATTAGCTAGGCAATGTTTTAATATTAAATTAGATAGGATGACCCATTTACACTTTGTATGACTTACGTGATTTTCAAAAATTTACCTCACAGTATGATAACCAAGCTGTTCACACAAAGGGGATAAGCTAGGTAATGTTTTAATATAAAATTAGATTGGATGACTCATTTACAGTTACGTACGGCTTACATGATTTCCAAAAGTGTACCTCACAGCATGATACCCAAGCTGTTCACACGGAAGGGATTAGCAAGATAATACCTCAATAACAAATTAGTTTGGATTACTCAAACATTCGCCACTACTATTCATTATTTCAAAACAACTTCTAAAAATCAGTTGATCAAATTTCCAGTTTAGTTTATCTTTTTGTTTTCAGATAGACTTTGTTTCTTTCTCCTTGTTGCCAGTTTCGAGTTGAACACTTGTGTTGAAGCGGGTAAGCACAAAAAGTAAGCACACAATTGAAATCTTCCTTTGTTCCTGTATTTAAACTGAACGATTTTAGGCGACCAAAATTTACCCCAATAGCAGATAGCGCAACACTTCACTTCGCTTTCAAATCCAAAAACAAACCGGTAAGTTTGCTTTAATTAAAACTTGTTTTCAGAAGGTAACAATAAATACTCAAATCTCGGCAAAAAACATGCAATTATTGTCGTAAATTACCCAACTCGTGTCGAAAACACTGAAGACTGAAAAAAGTGTCCTAATTGTTCACTAAAGACTGTATTTGTTCTAAATTACTCCCATTATTCCCAAAGTTTGGTAATTTCAGAACCTTACAAGTTTCAAAATCTATATTGTAATAGAGATCTCTCAAGTGACCCCATTAATTTTGCACTAAGGTAAATGGCCTCCACTTTGTGAAGTCTAATATCAAATCTACTGTGTCATCTATTAATGATTATAAACATTTAACGTCATTAGACAATTAGTTACTATATTAACGTCACAATTACTCATAACATCACAATTACATCGAAGCACGTCAAAATTACGTCATAATGTCGTCACAATTACGCCAGAGTGTCGTCATAAAAACGTCACAATTACGTCATTCTGTCGTCACAATGACGTGATTTTGTCACAATTACGTCATAGTGTCGTCATAAATACCTCATAATAACGTCACAATTACGTCATTCTGTCGTCTCAAATACGTCATTATGTTGTCATAATGACGTCATATTTATTAAAGGACATTTCATTTCCGTGTTACTTTCATTTTTCTGATTTACAGAATTGAGTGCAGTTGAGTATAATAATAAAACTTCTGTATAATAATCAAAAAAATATTTTATTCAATCGCTTTCATGTGCAGTGGCTTACTATGACGTTGACTTATCTATCTATTGAGACTCTCCCGCTCTTCATAGTGAACTTCAAACGGTTCAACATTTTCTGCGTGACTCGGTTTTTGAATTGTCGTGAAAAAAAGTTCACAACCTCAAAATAATGGAGATCAATCAAGAAACAGTGATAGAAAAATTGGATTGTGATTACAACGGGTTACCGAGCTCAGCTAAAATCAATATTTCGTTTGGATTCGTGCTGCAGAGTGCAAAATCCAGAAGAATTTCGCTGCTACTACGCAGCAGATAACCACCCCGTATTCTTAAATCCTGTGGTTCTCTCTGATGTCTCAGATCTCAATTTTATCAAAGCAAAGCTAAGAGAAGATGAAATTTTACCAAATCTAATTAATCAACGTCCAGACAGATATTTTGCTCAAGAAAAAGCACGTTAAGTGTTTTCTTTCGGATTGTGAAAAAAGCCCTACCAAGACAACCTGTGTATGTTCCGTGCATTGGCTTACGATTTGTACGGTAGTGTTGAGTTACAACATAAAACAATGGAATTGGTGCAGATGTTTCTCTCAGCGACAAGGAGAGATGACGAAACGTTTCCAGGACTTCATGAAGATGATATTCCTGTTCTTGAGGCTCTAGTTGACAGAAATATTCAAATTTACGCAAAAGAATTTTGAGGAACAAGGTGAAATGTTTGCTGAACTTACTCGTCGCTCCTCGATGGAACGTTCAAAGACAACTTCGTTGTTGAGATATGAAAACCATATCTGTTGGACAGCAGACATCAAAAAATTCCTCAAAAGGTGGTTCCGGTGCTACGTATGCGATCAGTTTTAGATTCCAATACGATGAACACTATGAGTGAAATGTGTACAGACCTTACGAATCAAATAATTTGAATCTGAGAACCTTTTCAACTCTATAAAATGGTAACCAGACATTCCATTAACTTGCTTTTAAAATCATTTGGTTTTGTCAATTTTGCATTCAAAACTTAACAATATGAGTAAAGCTCGAGAGGATGAGTTAACAAATTTCCATCATCACATTTCCTGTACTGATGGTAGCTATTTATCAACCTAGAATTTGTTTCAGCGAATTTTTGTTGCATGGCATCTTGCAATTCTATAACAAAATCAGACATTGGATCAAGTTTTTTGATGGCTGTGTTGCTAAATCTCAGGTCAAGAGGTTTGACCGGTTCACGATCGTGGAATATTACAGTTGGGGTACAGCCTATTGATGAGTAATTTTAGGTATTATGAATGTAAGCTGCCAAAAGTACGTATATGCCAGTTTGACCGTTGTTGATCAGTGTTCAGTTTCAAAATACATTTTGGTGCTCCATGCGCTTATTCAACAACACCTACACTTTGTGCGTGTTTTAGTGTCGCATGCTTAATTGTTACCTCTAACAATGATGCAAGCTCATGCATTAAATCGGAAACTAAACTGGTTCCCAGATCAGAAACTGAGGTTTTCGAAATATAGTCAAGTTGGAAAATAGTGACAAAACTTCATGGGCACTCTTCTGTGCGCTAACAGTGGTTAAAGGTACGGCAAAAAGATATTTTGAGCAAACGTCGATACCAGTAAGAACAAATTCGTAAAGTGGGGACTGATATCCTACAATATCAAATTGCATCATGTCGCTCGGATATGATTGAACTGATAAAACCGGTTGCAAAGGTGTTCTCAATGACGTATTAGCAATATTTTTTGCTGGACAAAAGTTAGGCAATTTTTAATCGTCTGCACAAAACACTCGGTAAAATCTGGAAAGTAGAATCTGTTTCCAAATTTATTTATTATCCTATTTATTCTTATATGAACAGCTATCGGCAAAATATGTAAACTATACAAAGTCTCTTTCATTAAATGCTCTGGTAGGCGATACTGAATGCTAGAAACTTTTCCAGCGTGATCTAAAAATTGTCGATATAAAAGATTTTCATTGGAGATAAGTCGTTGTAATTGTTTTGCATATTTCTTCAATTCGAAATTCTGATAGTTCAAATCAACAGGTAGACCTTCTGTTTTCCTTTTATTACCTCTCTTATAGTTTCCTTTTTCATTTGCTCGTCTGAGAGTATTAAGTGATATTAGTGGATCGTGCAGATCATTAAATTTATCAGAAGGATCTGGCATTAAAACAGCGTTTATTTCGGAATTATTCAACAGAAAACGAACAAGCCAAAAATCTTCAATTTGACTGCTTTGGTTGGTTTGTTGAATTTGTTCAAGAATGGCATTTGAGAGGTCTGTTTGCTTGAGTTGATAACATTTTCATCAATTGCTACTTTGAATAAGTGGTCAAAGTTTCGACTGCATACATCAGGTTTCTTGCCAATGTTTCAATATCAATTTCCCTGACACGGATTTGATCAATTAGCCTAAGTTCAATTTCTTGATCAGGATCAGTTTGAATACGTGACAAAAAATCCGCCGAGTAATTCTGTCTTCCTGTAATATGAGGAATGACTAAGTTGAACGAAAGTAAACGATCAAGAAGATTCTACAAAGATTGGGGGATAAATTCTGATTGAAAAATTTGAACGAGGCTTTTATTGCCAGTTAACACAATTTACCCCAATAGAAGATAGCGCAACACTTCACTTCGCTTTCAAATCCAAAAACAAGCCGGTAAGTTTGCTTTCATTAAAACTTGTTTTCAGCAGGTAACAATAAATACTCAATTCTTGGCAAAAACATGCAATTCTCGTCGTAAAATACCCAACTCGTGTCAAACTGAAAATACCCAACTGAAAATAAGTGTCCTAATTGGTCACTAAAGACTG
>NC_134472.1:50933507-51035419 GCF_964194025.1 Convolutriloba macropyga
AAAAACATAAGAAGCCGTGCACCCATCTCTAATGATTTTCAATCTTAAGCAAGGAATTACAAAAACATAAGGAATCGTTCAGCTGTCTCTGATGAATAAAACGCAAAGAAAGCCTCTCTCCTAAGAGATAGTCATTTAACTTGGCTTCACTAAAAATATTTTGAGTCAGCAGCAGAATCAAAAGAGAAGAATTAAATTTATTCAGGGCTCTGATCATGAGAAGCAAAAAATAAAAGTTAATACAAAAAATGAAAACCGACGAAAAGGAAATTTTTTGCAAGGAAGGCTCAAAGTAATAATCAATTTAAAAAGAGGAGTGTATAGAAAAAGCAAATTGTTTTTGTTGAAAAATTAGAAAAGATTTCTATTAGGAAGAACATTAAGCTTCAAGTTGTCTGTAAACCTGTATGTCCTATGGTGACTCTTTCTCCGACCAAAAGTCAAACCTGTTTTCAAGAAATGGTTTGGCAAAATAGAGCGGCGCCTGGAGAAGAGGTGTTTCATACCTTAAAGGACACTGCTGGTTTGCTGAACACAACGTTTTGGAACATACAACAGGTTCAAGTAATCATTTGGAAACATTGTCTTTTTGGAAAAAGGTAAATGTTTTTGGCAGCGCAACAATATAAGGATTGTCAACATTTAAATTACAAGAGTTTTTAAACAGAATTCATCTATAACGGAAAACTTTGAAAATTATTATTCTTAGCATTTTTGTGTTCTTTAGAAATTGGCACAAAGAAAGACGAAGAGACGAAATCTTATTGAAAACATTACTGACGTGCCGTTTGAGCGTAAAGCCATCATCTATTATCACATCCAGATATTTGACATTTTGACAATTTGCTAATATTTCAGTTTCTAAAGCATTACTTTCTGAGTTTTCGTTCCCAGACCACATAAGTTTGGATTTTTTCACATTCAGTTGAGATCATTTTTTTTGTTCAGCCAGCAAAATAAATTTTTGTATACCAGAAGTAATAGCACTGTCATGGAACAAAAGAGAACTGTATAAAAGAATGGTATCGTTTGTAAACAGGAAACATTAACAAATCTGCGTTGATCCGACAGATCATTTACATAAAGAACAAACACCAATGGCCCATGAATGAATTCTTGAGGCACGCCCCACTTAATTAGTCGATATCCTGATAGGAAAATATTCACTTGAACCAGTTGTTTTCAATTTTCCAAAAAGCATGAAAAACAATCGGTACCACCTCAAGGACTCCCGTACGTTCTTCTTTCAGTAAGATCTCCTGAGTGAGACAATGTATCGAATGCTTCACTAAAGACCAGAGAAACTACTGTTTTTTGAAATGCTGTTGTATCTTTCGGTCATTCGCTTCATCCCTTTTTATGTTCAAGTTTTTGTAGATTCGCTAACTCGTGTCCATCAAGGTGCTTTGATTTTTATTGAAGTTGACAAAATTTTAGAATTTTAATGCCAAGAAGTGTTTTTATATACCAAATGATAACAGTTTTTACGAAAATTTAATACGTGTTCCCTGTCTTTGTCTTCGATTGATAATATTGTGTTTCAATTTTCTCGATACAATGTTTCCCGTCTCAATTTTCTTTGCTATTGCATGCTTCAAGAAATAGATAAATTTACTCTTTTAAAAGAAGCACCTTTCATAGAAATCATCTTGAATTTTTTGGTGTCTCTGTGTTCTACAATATTTTCAGCAGATCCAACAGAGCTGGTTTTGAGATCAATTTGTGTGTGTTGGTGGGAACTTTTTTTTTGGAAAAAACTAAAGGAAAAGTTTTTAAAAAGATCTTGTTTCAATGGCAAAAAGTCAATTTCAACCGAACTCGGTAAAAGAAACAGCAGTTTTGAGTACAATTGGCAGAAAAATTATTGAGGTTTATGAAAAGTTTAAAATGGGAGAAAACATGTTTTTGGAGTTCTATGGATTTTTATATTTACCCAAGTTTCATTCTATGCATTCAAAAGCTTCAGATAAAACTATTTAATGAAAAGTTTTTGTATCGGAAAACCAACAAAAACCGAAAAGCAATATAATGTTCTGCTTATATTGTTCGAAGATGCAAAAATGTTTCTCCATCCATAAATAGTTCCACTAATGATTTTTCTATGCTGCTCTTTTGGCAAGAAGGAATTCGCAAAGTTAAAGGGCCCTTCCTCTTCTCCAATAATAACATATTTTCACAATTTTAATTTTCTTCCTTGGTTTACCGCACCAGTAATCAAACCGATTCTGTGTAGATCAATGATTCTACCAGTTTAGATGCATCTTTTCCTCGATTTCACTAGCAAGATTTGAATTGACTGCGACAAATGATCATATTTCAGCTAAGACTTTTTGAAGATTTTTGGAACTAGAACACTCTGTATTGATCTTCTAAAAAAGTAGCCTCTTCCCGTCGCCACGAAGTTGAGCTTAGAATTTTTGTGTTGATAACATTTATGTTTATGTGGAATTAAAACGCATCCAGGTTTCGAAGACGCCAATGGTAAATTTATTTTTCTCGTGAATGCTTCTCAATAAGCTGGATTCAAGAGAAATATGTTTCTGGAAAGAGGAATTTGGAAGTTCAACTGAAGTGGCATGTTTTACAAAAGCACAACAAGCAATATCATGGCTTGGATGAAGTATTGATATAGTTGCAAGGAAGTATTTGTTTGGTAAGTCTCTTGAAATAATTGATTTTTTATTTATTTTTTTCGTTTTAAACGTCTTTTTTCTCTCCATCCCTCGTTCTAGACTGTCCAAGTTTATTTATATTAGGTTTTTGGTTTTGCAGTTGTGCATGAAAAAGTTAAATTTACTATCACAGAGTTAATATAATTTCATGTTGGGGTAAAAATAAGGTAGAATTTTTCCTAATTTTCTTTTTTTGTAAAGTAGAGAGCAGAACATAGCACATTTTAAGAAGAATTTTATCTTTTAACGACGGGAAATTTGATTAATATTTTGGACTCTCCTTCGATTGTTTGTTAGAACTGACGACTATGGTTTTCTGATTCTTCTTAGAGGTCTCCGACCTATCTTTTCCTTCAGATTTCTTCTTCAAGGATTTTGGGAGATGTCTTAATAAAAAAAACAATCTTCTATTTGAACAGGCGCGTGTCGCCTGTCCACTCTCAGTAATACTAAATTCTTTGTTTTGTGTTTGCACCTTTCTCCGTTTTGACTGCGTTCCTGACAGTCACAATATTTTAATCTGGTATTGTACGTTTTGCAAAGATTACCCAGGTTGAGGTCCTCGTTCAAAAATTCCTATGAAAATAACCATGCAGATCATTTTTGCCTATGAAATTACCCAGGCAGACCAATAATGCCTGTGATCCAGAATTTGCCTCATTCAACATTACGATGCAGAAGTATACCCCAAAATTTCCGCCTTAGTAACATTGGCTCGAAAATTAGATACATACAATGAACAAAATTAGGAGACATTCTTTGTATCTTACTTTTCGCAAAAAGGGTTCCGCCAATTTTGCGAAATAAAAGAACATTCGGTGCAAAAAGTAGCTAACAAATCTTGTAGCACGTTTCCGCTCAGTTTAGGTATCTATTATTCGCGCGCATTTTGATCATGCAATAAGCACTTTACTAAAGATTTAATTAAAGCTTTCAAAGCTTTAAAGTGCTTTAAATACATGCAACCACAAAAACTGACTTTTTTCTGAAAAATCCATTGCACATCAAAGGGTTTGTATATCAATGTGGGACTGGCTGATTTTAATAAGTAGTAATAAAAAGTACTAATAAGTAGTAATAAGTAGCAATAAAGTACTATAAGTAGTAATAAAGTAGTAATAAAGTACTACTAATAGACTAATAGTAATAAATTATTCTTAATTAATTAAGTAGTAATTAAGTTAGGCTTAATTGCGGATTATATGCGAAATCGAGCTACATTGCGTGCGAAAAAACGATACAAAAATGGAGCGGATGCGTGATACAACTCCCGCGAAAAATAGGTAATTAAAATTGTACTTGTATTTCGCGGCTATATTCCCTTCCATTTTGCCGCTTTCTGCTAAAGTAGCTGTTTTCCGCAATATTCTTCCTTTCAATGTATTAACATAGTAAAAACGAACACGAGATACACGCATCGGGCATATCTGCCCGTGACGATTTGGTTATACCTGTGCATCGTAATGAAATTTTCGCAGCGTTCATGCGCTCGATCAAAAACGCTTATGAAAAGACCCGCCCAGACCAAAATGCGATATGATACAGACTTTGGTTTTCAGATTTTAGATTTTTTCTTATAAGAAGCAGAGACATACGAATAAACAATTTTCTGGTTTTTTACTATTTTCTGCACTGTTCTACTCTAAATTCCTATAATATATCTTTCGCAGCGTTGCCAGTTAGTATTTTCATTGTCTCTGAAGTAGATTATTGAATTTTTTAATAGAGAACACATCAAATTTTATTAGCAAGATAATTAAGTCGTCAACTGGAGAGCGCTTTGAAGAATATTTGGACTATGTGAGAACTTTTCCTTAATCGTATTTAGACTGAGCGAAATTTAAGTGGCCACTGATAACACGTTGACCCTTTGCAATGTTTCTGATCAGCCAATTTTTTTCTCAATGTTCTCCGTTGAAACTATATCCATATCTTTGAAAATAATTGAGTGGCCTCAACGAAAAATATTTATATTTTAAACAAAATGATAACAAAACCAGTAAATTTCTTTTAAATAAATGTGTCGGCAGGAATTCCTTGGGTATGGGGAAAGTAGAAGAGGAAGCATGGGTAAAAACTTTTGCAGAGAATTTGGTACAAATTTGATCAAAGGTTTTTTGTGGTTAATAATCAGAACAAATTGGTTTTGTGGTTAACTTTTTATTCTGTCATATTTTGCAAATCCGAGTGTTGCTCTGCAGTTCACTTTTTGTTTGGCGCATTGCTCTGGAAAAATAAGTTTGTTTTGTTGAAATAAAAATATTGTTCATGCAAATTAAAAAATTGGAACACATCAAAAGTTTGAAAGAATATATGAAAGGAGATAGATATAACGAGGCAAAGCCGCAAGGGTCAATTGGATGTAAAATTAGTTAATTTTTAGAAAACTGGAAAAATTCAATGAATTTTGACAGTTAACCAGCGGAGATCTTTTTACCAAAAACTATTGACAAAAATTAAAATCTCCAAGCACTCAGAAAATTTAAAAGAAAGCTCACTACCATTTCTCAATTAAACACCTTTTGGTTTAATATAGATTTGTTTTTCGCAAATTTTTTTTTTAGCTTACAATTAATCTCAATTAGCAGAAACGAGAAAATCAATTTGAAAAATTTTTCAGAGAGGACGGTCACTTAAAAAATTAAAGTAGTTTCAAATGTTTTCGTTTGGAGCTCCGAAAAAAAACAGCCATTTGTACATGAATTAAACGGTTTCGTTCGTTTACAATGTAAATTTGACCGAACATGAATTATAACAACTGCCAAACTATGTTTAAAAACCCATAGAAAGAAAAGAGAGAAATTTCTTGTCATTTTACTAGTTTTTGATTTACTTAATTTAGAGGGTAAAATCATGAATTATGCTTTTTATTGAAGTTGTAGTTTGCTCTACAGAAACGTATACTCAATGAACAGTAAATCAGAGTTTGTTTTTCTAATGTGTGGACAGAAAATCACCAAAATCAACAATTTAAAATTGAAGAATTAGCACGAGACGCAATCAACAATTGCAATGATCTAATTTTTTGCTCATTGGTAGGAAAAAAGTAATCAGAAAACTGAAATTGGACAAACAGGCATCATGAAAGTTCATTGAAGTCAGATAAAAACTGCAAAAGATCTTCAATTTACCTCATCACTTTGTATCTTTAGTCTTTATAAATAACATGACAAAAAATTACAATCAGATTGTGATGAGTGTTTTTAAAAAAAAGATAGAGTTTCAATGATATACAAAACTTTTTGTATAACAATTGAAATCATTCTTACAAAAAAAAATACAATGTTGCCTATTTGTTTGTTGATATCAATTTTTAGTGCTTCGATTTGAAACAGTTATGGCATAACTGGCATCAAATTCATTAACAAATAAACAGAAATTTTTTTTCTCAGTTCGAGCATCTTGAAATTTTTAATTTCTTTTAATTGCTAAAATAAACAGTTGATACAGACCGTCAAAGCCGATCTAGTGGTCAGTATGTGTGAGACCATTTCGCAATTTAGGTATGTGATAATTAGATTATTTTTGATAGCACGAGATAAAAGCAAGCTACGAAAAGTACATTTTTTTGACAGAAAAATTTAGTTTCCACTGAAATCTAAACAACAAAGAAAACAGTATGGAGTATAGTCACCGATGAGTCAAGACTGCTTAAGTATGTTCATTTCAGTTTCCCTTGGATTAGTATGGTTACCCAAAGTTCATTGTATAACTTAAAATAATCATTTGATGTTTGTTCTATAATGGAATAGCGGCGTTTCTTCTGAAAAACAACAAAAAAAACAAAAAAGGTCCAATATTTGTATTATTTTGTTGGAATATATCAAATGCGAAGTTTTTCTCCATCTATGCTGACTGAGTTTTTGTTCGAATCTACTGCTATACCAAAGGATTCGTTCAGTTGGAAACATTTGTTCTATGTTGCTTTAAATTTACAGTGGCAGTTCTTAATTCCTAAAATCTTTTCAATTTTAGGGAATAAAAGTCCACTACACTAAACATTATGGAAAAACATTGTGAAAACATAATGAAAACATTATAGAAAAATTTTCTCAACGTGTCATCTGGTCTAAAGATTATAAAAATTTTGTTTTGTTCCTCAAATAATGTTAGTTGATAATAGCAGGTAAAGTTTAACAGTGGTAATAAATGTTTTAACAAAATAACTTTGTAGTACTGTAAACTGATAATAAATTTTTAACTAAAAACTTTTTTTCATGTGCTATCTAAATTAATTGCTTACTAATTTACACGAAAAATTATAAACTCGAAAAAACATCAAAAGGTTGTCAGACCGGTCGATTGTTTCTAATTAATTCTTCTCAAAGTCTTTTTGATTATTTAGGACGCTTTCTTGCATGAATAAAAATTAATATAAAAATAATTAAATTTATCTAAATACCAGGAGTTTCCCAGGAAAGGTAAATTCGATATAATTGTTTTTCACATTGATAAAAAGATAATAATCTGAGTGGTTGTAAAAAATTTTACAAAAGTTTTTATCCATAATTTACACAAAACTGCTTCAAAAAAGGCACTTGAAGTCTTTAGTTTTATATACTGTTTTCGCCCTTGATACTTTTACATCAAGTCTCACGGGCCGGTGAGGCATAACCAAATTGTCTAATCTCAAAAGCTTTCTTTACTGTCACAACTTTACTGCTTCCCATCTATTGTCAGGCCACTTTTCTTGAAGTATTTCTTCTGAAGCTCAGAGCTAATAACTTTGTTATAATTTTTCTCTCAAAGAGTTGCAGCGTTGGCTGGATTTGGTTGCAATGTTATTAATATAAGGCGCAACGATTTACTTACTCCCTTTGGAATTAAGTTCCAATTTGTGTTTAATCTTAGTATGAATACTAAGAGATCATATAAATCATATATGACCTTGTGTGAAATCAAGGGAGTTGTATGATTAGCAAGATAAAAAAAAGGCAACCCGGGAATAAAAGAATTCTCCGCAACTCAACTGAAAAACAGTGAATGGCAGTGACTCACGCCTACTTAACAATAGATCGGCGTCCTCCCAGTGCTTTTATGCGTTTTCAAATTACTTCATATCACCCTATCTTTAAATGGAAAAATGTCGCCATTTCCCAATGCTTTTACGCTATAAAGACAATTATGATATAAACAATTACAGCAACACGTTTCCCATAAGGAAAAGTCTCCGTCTAGAAATGGGGGGAATGAACAAGTAATGAAGTAGCTATGTTGGACAATTATGGCGACATACTTCCTATATTTATAATATCTTCGTATATACTATATAGGATCGAAAGATGAATATGCACCAAATATGGTAGTTGGGTCATTCCCGTTGCGTAATCTAATCAGTTCACTTGAGTGTTTCATATTTTATTCATCCCCAACAAATTTGTCTGCGAAAACGTTGGAAATTTTTCTTTCCCCGCAAATTGTTTTTTGTATTTACTCATTTATACATTATTTCCGCTGGTGGCAGTCTAAATATTTGATAAATAAATCATGAATATTATAAATCATGAATCATGAATGTTATTAATGATTTATATAATTAAAACTGGAGGAGTTTTGCATGATCATCAGAGGACAAAATAATTATTTTGCATTGCTTATTCGAGATATCTTGATGAAATATTTTGTCCAAAGTTCTGCAGATTAAGTGTACCTTTCATATCTTTTTCGCCCCCTCCAGCTTATCTTTTCTAGCGCAGAAGACCTAGTCGCTCACGTAATATTTTAACATCCCTAGTCGATTCAGGATGTTAATCTTGCAGAAATCTTGCAAGCTCTAGCAAGATTATGCATAATCTTGCAAGATCTTGCAAGATCTTGCAAGATCTTGCAAGATCAACAAAATTTTGCAAGAGTTTCTTGCAAGATTAACATCCTCTTGCAAGATCTTGTAAGATTAACAAGAGATTTTGCAAATTTTTGTTGCTCCTTTACGGATCCTAAACAAAAAAGCGCCTAAAAAGCCGCGGAAGTCCATTCCTATCCTAGTTTTGAAAAAAAAACAACGTTCCTATACTAGTCCTAAGTCCTATGAGAATAAACTCGGGTAAACCTGGTGAAATTTTAATTTATAATAAACAACACGTAGATTACTATCTTTTCTCGACTAGGGATATAGTACGCATAAGTTATTAGGTATGTTGAGGACCCTGTTTAGAGGGAATGAGGGAGGTTGGGGGACAAGGGGGTAAAATCAATGAATTTTATTATCACAACGAATCTCAACGTGTCATAAGGTATGAATTCGTTTTTTTGTGGGTTCAAAAACAGCTTAATGATGAGCACTCGCTTATTTGTGTCTGCTATGATAATATACGTTTTTATGGGGAACGGAAATTGTCTTTGCTTAACCAGTGCAACATGATGACAACCCAATACGATACTTCTGGTTACGTTGCTGAGATTGATACCTACATGCGTACCCTTACAGTACCATTCTCTCGCGGAGGAAGCTCTTTGTTATCCCCGTCACCACCCATAGTCGAACATCCAGAACTGGAGACGAGAGACGACAGCGTGATCGCCAGTGATGACACAAGATCTCCGTCTCCTGAGGAAATTGGTTTGCCATCTAGCACAAACAACAAATCATCCTCATTCCAAAAGCTCACAAAACATCCTTCTCCGAGACAAGATATGGAACAAAATTTGCCGAGCGGTTCTCAAGAGCAGACTGCTGATTCGGATTTGATTCGTGGTATGAAGCCGCACAGGTTTTCAGATCGATCCATAGACGACATTAAGGAGGTCCATAGGTTGAAAATTGGAGCTGGTGATGATAGTGCAAAGAGATCCCGCAGTGTGTCCAATGTCTTACAGGTAAACAACATACCAATAAATTTGCAATTAGAGATGCACAAAATCACTACAGCAATTCAGGTCAGCATCTCTTTCTTCATTTTTTTGTTATTTTGCCTGCAAATAAAAGAATGCTTGCTTCTTTTTTCTGCAGTTTTCGAATAAGTGTGTGATTTTTCTGTCAAGTTGCTCCATCACCCCACAATGAATTAACTTTGTGCAAGAAAGTTGTAAACAACTCAAACAATCGTAAAAAGTTCTTAGAGAGCCTGTTTTCTGAACAGATTTCTGAAAGATTTTTCGTTGTCAGTTACTGTTAAATTGGTTGACATCTTTGATCTCAAAACAGCAAAACTGATACATTTGGCGTATATCACAGTCGCGAATAGAAAAAAAATGCAGAAAAAAGGCACAGACAAAACTTTTCCATGAAATGGGCAAAATATGGTCTTAAATAATAATCGGAATAAAGCAGCATTAAATTAGTCAAACAAAACTCATTTTTTCACATCACAGGACATATTTCATGTTGGCGAGATAACAAGAGCATTACAGTGAAAATTTTTATAACTTGCAAACGAAAAAGTGAACATTAATGGAACCTTTAATTTTTACATTTCACAATAAAAAGATAGAGGAAAACTACATAACAAACTACGTGAAACAAATTACCTGAAATAAGTCACAAAACATGACAAATCATTTGGTGCAACAACAAAAATTCTTTCCAAATAACATCATTTAAAAATCACTATTGTATTTTCAAAAATCAAGCAACTGACGGTCCCCTCAAGAAACGATATGGAATCACCGTTGATCAAAGCGTTTTTATGCAAAACTGTCTAAATTCATCTATGCAGATACAAACTCGAATTAAAGGCACTCTCAATAATTTTGTTGGACTTGGGGTTTCGTTGGGTTTATTGTCATTAGCAAAACATTTAGAATTGGGTTTTCGTTAGTTGAATATTTGATTGAAGACATCAATTTTTTGAAATGATAATATTATAGCGTTATTGAGAGATTTGTTCGTGTTCAGAATCATTCTTTGAACAGACTGTTTTGACCGCACTTTAATCTAACAAAAGGCATCTTGGAGTGAACTTTATTCTTACCAGAGGCGATTTCGAAGGCACTACAGTCTAATCATAGATAATTTCGAGCAAACTTGATACCTTTTGGGGGCAATCACAGGCAAAATTGGGTGCATACTAGTTTGATCAATGGGTGAAATTTTAGCGCACAATATTTAGATCAGAGGAAGCTTTTGAGCGCTTTTTATACGCGCACCGAGCATAAACTCTCATTTTTATGCAATTCAAACAGGGCTTATGGCATTACCAAAATAGACAAACTGACATAAAAATTGCATTAGAGTGAAGTAAAAATGACAATAGTCCGAATCACGCAAATCAAATGGTGTTCTCAAGGCTCGACTTAATTGTTTCTGGATGTGATTATTTAATAGCAAGTCCCAAGGTAACAAAATGGCTGTGTTTATAACCAATTAATATTTTTTTTTAAATTTAGGTACTTTGATTTAGGTACTTTAAAATTTAGGTACTTTTTTTGGCAAATGTCTAATAATTTCTCTGTCGAATTATCATGAAGCCAAGAATTCAACCAAGTACACAATCAATTAGACCTTATTGCAGAAAATACAAAATAAAGAGTGTGATTGTATGATAATTGGTGACATAAAACAATATTCCGACATATTACTGTACCGTTTTTAGGAGTGCAAAAAATCTATTAAATCTAACATCTGACAAATTTCTGAACCAATCAAATCACTTTGACTGAAATGAGCGAAAAAATTCTGAACCAGTCCCAACAAATTGATGTGAATTCAATTTTATTACTAATCAGAACGAGATGATTGGTTTGATATAAAGTTGAAACCAACGATGGTAATTACGGGCCACAGCATGTCTCAGTGGACATTGGGACTTTAAATGAATCTATCACAACCGAATTACTGATCTTTGTGCCCTGGTTGATTTCAAAAAAAATTCAGCCAGCATTTAATTTATAGTTATTCATTATGAGCAGTTTCGGCACTTTCAAAAACGGTTCCACTTTTAGCACTATTAATTGTCGGCATGGTACTAAATCTGCGTAGTTGTACGCAATCTGATAATTTAACTTAATTGTCACGCACCTATTTCGTCCCTCATAGTTACGTGATGATATTCCTTAAAATATCCATAATTAAGTGCTTTATATTAATTAATATTCAGTTAGTTTCAAGGCCATATATAGCCAGTATTCCCATTTAGGCCTGTAACCTCTAATTTGTTTATGTTTACGAGAAACAACCGCAGATTGACAGTTTTACTAGCAAACACTTCAAGTGTCTAAAAGCCTCAATATTTACTTTTTTGAGTTTCTTGAAGATAAATTCACATAATCAGTAAATAACTTTATGAGAGATTATGTACTTGGTGAAGTAATTATTCTGATAAAGTAGGTGCTAATACGGAACTTGTATATGTATTTAACAAACATCAACAGACGTACAAAAGCCGGAAATGCCCAACTTGTAGATCAGTAAATATTTGCGAAGGACCAATACAACTCAAGGCACAATCTTGCGGAACCCACTATCACCAGAACACCAGAGAACCAGCCTGACAATCAGTTGCCTATCATCTTATAAAACTTGATAAAACTTGAGAAACTTCTTGTTAAAATTATTAAACAACTCTTGCTAAAATAATTAAAGATTGAACTGGAAATTCTCTTGAAAACCTCCAAGTTTGGTAAACTTAGTTACAGATGAAATATCGACTAACTTAACACTAAAAAGCAAGGCAAACTAGTGGATATATCACACATCTGAACCGCTCAATAAAAGGCTATTACTAGCTAATTTTATTCAAAATATATCTGCTAAAAATCGCACTGTGAAACACCAAAATAAGTCCTTGTAAAATGCCAATTATTCAAGTTAATTACTTCTAATAATAACCTCAATAACACCACGAGGAACACTATTAAAAATCAGTGCGTAACATGGTGACAGGAGTTTTTAACTGTTTTCCAGTTTAACGGACCGATAAGTCGATTAATTCCTTGATATTTTCGATATTTCCTTTCTTTATTCTGTTGTTTTCTTTCTCCTCTTCTTCGCCATTACCTTAAGAGCCTCCAATCATCCAGAACCACATCCAGCACTTCGTTTCCGAGTAAGATGATAACACAAAAAGCAGTAACAAAGGAAAGAATGGGTGGAAACTGTGTTTGTGTCTCTGTGGACTAAATGGAACGGCAACGCAAAAGTGTTTGAGTGGACAATAACTGGAACAAACTCAACCACAGCCACCACAACGGACAAAAACAACACAGGGTATTTGCAAGCGAGGATATTGTGAGTAAATGAATTTGTAAAATTAGTTTTGGTGCTTTATTTATGTCAATTTATAAAGAACAAATTCTCCCCGCTATTAATAATTGCCGAGCTTCCCCCAATTTTGTTGAACATATTGAAGGAAATAACATCAATTATACCCATAACAGCAATAAAACACAAGCTCAGATAGTAATTGTTTTTTCCTCTTCAGCTTATAAGTCCATCGTTATTTATGTGCTAGATAAAGATGATAAACGTGTAGCAATTTATTGGACAGCAAAAAGTTTAAATCAGAAATCTCGGAAATTTGGCCTTATCCGTCACAAACTTCAATCTGATAGAGATATTAACCTTGACAACATCATCACTGATTATCAGTTAACATCAGAATAAGCTAAATTACTGAAACCATCACTTAAATATTAACTAAAAGAGGGCAAAACATAAATTTAAAACAAAATAAAAACAATTATATTCTCTTTCCCCACACAGCTCCGGAGGTTAATGAATCAAACAGTGACTTCGGTCAATTATGCTGTTGCCTATCTGAGTGCAGCTTCCACAAGGCCTGTGCGGTCGTGGTCCCCACGAATTTTCCTAAACTAAGGGGCACTCTTTAGAGGTGAGACTTCGGCGGCCCATACGGCTTCAACGATATAAGTCTGACGATTCGACCGGAGCTTTAGGAATAGGCTTATAAGCAGCCCTTCTTTATTATTTTCTGAACGAATGGTTTCAGTAGTTTCTTTTCTGATATATTTGTGCTATTCATTTAACTGTTTTGATCTCCTAAAACTCCTTAATCTCTCCATTAAGTTAAGTTAAGCGTGCTATTTAATACTTTCGAACGAAAATAAGACTGATTGAACGAAAAGTATATAATCTAATCGGGTAAAAAGCCAAATGGCACACGCGCAGATCAACATAACGCCCTTTTCCGGATCAGAAGCGGACAATTTTAACGAGTTTGAACAACTAATAACAGGTGCAATCGGAGTTGCAGCAATCGCAAACGCGCAACAAGCGAACTTTTTGCAATTACATTTAAAAGGAGACGCTTTACGATACGTCTTAACCCTACCAGAGGCTACCAGACTAGTCTTCAAAGACAGTATAACAGCTCTAAGAAATAGATTCACGCAGGATGACTTGAGAGAGATCAGAATTATAAAGTTAGAGAATCAAAAGTTTAATCCAAAAACAGACACTGTTAAAAATTTCTTAGTAAAGTTAAGAACAGAGGCCAATAAAGCATATCCAGCACCTGAAATAGTAGTAGCGGCAGCAGGAGGAGGAAAATGCTGAAGCCCGTAGATTCGAAAGAGAGACAGCAGCAAGAGAATCTGCTCTTGAAATGTCAGAAAATCGAAAAGACGAGCAAATAAAGCGCTTCTTTATTAAGTCCATGCCAAACTGGCTTAAGCCTAAGCTCTTAGAAAGGCCAGATACAGATACCATTGATCAATTATGCACCTTAGCTAGCCAACAGATTGCAATAAGGGAGATGTGTAACAGAGAAGAGTACTTCGACGACGGATTTAATGAAATAACTGAATCAAATACTGATAAAATGTTAAAAGCAATAGCTACTATTTCAAATAATCAAAAAGAACTTGAGCAGAAACTTGAACAGAGAACAGCACCTAAAAATGAGCCATCAGAACAAGGCCCAGTAAACATATTCACACCACATTACCCTCAACAAGTCTACAAACAAAGTTATAGACAAAATTTCCGCCCTCAATATCAGAATTATCGACCAAATTACCCTCAATATCAGTCTAATTACCGTCCAGTTCAGCAAAACTATCGGCCCCAGCAACAGTACGCCCCCCGTGCTAACAATTACCGAGAGTTTAGACCACAATTTAATGCCCCTAGACCGTTTCATTATAACAAACAGCCACAAACTCGTAATTATTGGACCGAACCTTCAGACAGTCCCCCATTTGTTCATCCAGCTTATGTTAATAGACCAGTTTACCGGTTCCCAACGAAAAATACCTCTCAAAACCTTCTTAGACAGGGTATAGTTTACGATAGTCCAGTACACAACCGATATAGCACTCAACAAGCAAACCAGTTTAATCATGCAAGTATTCCTCAAAGTAGAAATATGAGAGGTATGAATTACCCATTTAATCAACAAAAAAACTAATAAAGCCACCCAACTTTAAAAAACCAAATAAAAATTATAAAAACTCAGTTAATTATTATAACGAAAGCACGTCTAGTCCTAGCTTAGATAAAGTAATAGAGCCAGTTTATATTAAAAGTAACAAAAAGCGTAGAAAACGCAAAAGTAATAATAACAAAAGTAAAGTTAATAATTCCGTGCAACTCCCAACACAAGTACCTCAATCCGCACCAAAGCCAACACCACATGTTCAGCAATTATTCAGCATTGTCCCACTTTTAGGCAGAACATTGTCCTATGTTAAAGTTAAGTTTAATGGAGAATTAGAAAGACGTGCACTAATCGATACAGGAGCATTTGCCAACGTGATAAGTCGTGAGTTTTACAAGGAACTTATTAATACAAATATCAATTCAATAACAGAAATAGAAAAGCCAGATCTAGATAAAGTTAAAATGGCAAACGGAAACATAGTTAAAATTGATAAAGCAATTAAAATTACATTTAAATTGGGCACACAAACATTTACAGAAGATTTCCTTGTTTTAATTGTCACAACTCCTGTAATATTAGGCAACCCATTCTTCGTTAATTACAAAGTTAGCATCTGCCCAGGACAAAGTTACATTAAATTCCCTGATCAAACTCTGCAAATAAATGAAATAAAGCCAGAAAAGCAACCCAGAAGAGTTGTAAAACGTAAAAAATTCGGAGTTTATACACAGAAAAAGCAAGTCTTACAGCCAAATCAACAAGCAGTATTAGAATGCAAGCTTTATGATAAACTAGAATCATTCACTGACCTCTGTGGGGTAATAATTCCAAACGAAATATTTGAAAAAGACAGTGAAGTAATATTAACATCCTCTTTAAGTAAAGTTGCTGAAAATAACATTCTGTACATCTATGTCCTGAACATTACCGATCACCCAATTACCATAAATAAAGGCGAAGAAATAGCCAAATTCTCATTCTTAACATCAGACCAAGCTGAAAAGTTGTTAGAAGTAGATCCTCAATTAATAAATGTTGCAAAAATGAGCGAAAATTACTTAACAGAAATAAATCAATTAATTCAAGTTACAGACACCCCGAAAAGAAAATCTCAGCCAGCGAAACCGGCCCCGGAATATGAAAAACTATGGTTCCCAACGCACGCCTGAAACGTGCCCAGATCCGACAAACTTGTCGCCCTTGCAGAGAGATATCTATGAGCAACTGCTAAAACTGCAAGAAATGGAGAAATTAGATCCAAAGGGTAATAATCAGGATAAAATAACATTTTTGAGCAAGTTTCCGTGGGAAAAATCAGCCCTCAATGATGAGCAAAAAGCAGTAGTAGGTGAACTACTAGTTGAATTCAGTGATATCTTTGCGAAACACAGATTTTAAGTCGGATATAATACAGATTTAAAAATAAAGTTAACTCCAGAAAGAAGTATACCAATTTATGAACAAGGTCCTCCAACACCTGTGCATTTGAGAAATGAGTTACAAGTAGAACTAGCACTAATGCATTACTATGGTCTGATAACAACTTTGTCTCAATCAAGATATAGTAGTCCACTTTTCGCTCAAAGAAGAAATTCAGGAAGACTTAGACTATTAATTGACTTGAGAAAAGTAAACCACTTGTTGAAAAATGACTACGTGAATACGAATTTCCCGATTTCAAACATGAGTGACGCAATAAACTACTTTGCCGGAAAAAAATTGTTTACGAAACTTGACTGTTCTCAAGCATACTACTGTGTGCAAATGGCAGACGATGTATCAGTGCAACTGCTAGCATTTAACTTTGCTTCGAGAACTTATGCTTATAAATGTCTTGCACAAGGATTGAATAAGTCAGTAGCAGGATTCAGTTCCTTTATTAGACATTACTTGGACCCATGTTTAGCATCAGGAAACTGTACCCAGTTTATGGATGATATTGGAAATGCAGTAACAAACTTTGAACAATTGGTACCCTCTTTACGAGAAATCTTTACGTGTATACGTCAATCCGGACTGGAACTGTCGCCCGAAAAGTGTGAAATAGCAACTGACACAATGAAATTCCTTGGAAATAACATCAGTGCAGAAGGAATATCACCAGAAAAATCAAAAATAACGAAATTTCTTGATAAATTTAAAATGCCGAAAACAACAAAACAAGTAAAACGATTAATCGGCTTCACGCAATTCTTCCGAAATTACATTCCTAACTTAGGTGAAAAACTAATGTCATTTTACAAGCTCCTGAAGAAGGATGCAGTAATAGAAACCACAGAAGAACATGTAAAAGCATTAGAAGTAATAAAGAAGGATCTAATGGAAGCAACGAATGTAACTTTGCGATTGCCAAAACCAGGGCTACAGTATGTAATCTTTTGTGACGCTAGTTACCACGGTGCAGGTTTTGTACTAATGGTGGAAGACTACGTAAATGAAACAGGAAAGAAAGAAAAGAAAACATACGCTCCCGTTTCGTTTGGATCGCATTTGTTTAATGCCACACAATTAAAGTTCTCAATTTATTACAAAGAGTTCCTAGCTTTGTACTATGCACTGGACTACTTTTCACACTACATTTGGGGATCAAGCAAACAAGTAATTATACTCACTGACAACAAAAGCCTCACACAATTCTTCCAGTCAAAAGTAATACCGCCATCACTTTGGAATTGTTTAGACAGAATACTCGCATTTAATATAGTAATTGCTCACATTCCTGGACGCGCTAATTATGCAGCAGATTTCCTCTCCCGAATGGAGAATGATAAAACAGCAACCATGTCTTTGAAATTAACAGATAGAATTCCAGTCAGAGAAATAGAAATTGATACAGAGGCACAAAATCCTGATGTTGAACTAAACGTACTTCTAGACACTGAAATTAACGACGACGAACTAAATGGAGATGCATTGAACGCTCTCAAAAAGATTGGACTTTATGAAGAATACAAAAAACGTCAAAGTAACTTACCAGTAACAGAAATTCAAGGGCTCTTTAAACTAAAAAGAAAAACAGAAATAAATTCAATTGAGTACCCAAATCCATTAGATGAGTTCCCAGATCTTACAGACAACTTAATTAGCCTTAATTTAGCAGAAGAGCAGCAAAAAGATACAGACCTTAGAACAATAATAAACTGGCTTCAACAAAACAATCAACAACCAGACCTAAAGTATGCAACAACAAATTTGAAAAAGTATCACAAACACTTAAACAGATTAATTCTTGAAGGGAATGTCTTATACCGGAATTTTTATGATGATACTGGAAAAGTACTTCATAAACAATTCTGCGTACCTAAGCATTTGTGGAAAGAGACTATATATAGGCTCCATAATTCACAAACAGCAGGTCACTTAGGCATCAAAGCAACAATTCAGGAATTTAGAAAGCGATTTTATTATCCAGGCTTCACCGAACATTTCATAAGTTTCATCAAAAACTGCCTCACTTGTCTTCAACTTAACAGAGTACCAAAAAGCCATATTACACCAAAGTTACAACCATTCAGTTCACTACAATCATATCCAGGAGATATGCTCCAAATAGATTTAGTAGGCCCCCTAAAGTCATCGCAATTTAAGTATGTTTTGAGTGCAATAGATGTCTTCACAAAGTACCTATTCGCAGTTCCATTAACAAATGGATATGCCGACACAGTAGCCCGAGAACTAGTAAAGGTGTTCTTCCAACACAGCTACATTCCTCAAACAATACTTAGTGACTTAGGAACTAACTTTACTTCTGAATTAATGTCAGAATTAGCAAGTTTACTAGAAGTAAAGTTAAAACATGCCTCACTAAAGCACCCTCAGACTATTGGAGCAGTAGAACGATCTCACGGACCACTGAAACGAATATTAAAACTCAACACTGAAGAACAATGGAAAGACTGGCATAAATATGTTCCTCTTGCAACCTTTATTCATAATACTTCATATCATTCAGCAACAAATTGTTGTCCTTCAACTTTATTCCATGGCAGAGAACCCATAAAACCCCTTGACATACGGTTCTCCAGAAAAGTAATGGATGCAGTAGCAGTAAATTCCGATTTTGTAAATGAACTGCAAGATGCCATGATGCAAAAGTTTGGAGAAAACAAAGAAAAATTAACAACTGCATACTTGAAGTACAATAAGTATTATGATCAAAAAGCATCAGCAAAACCAATTCCAGAAAAATTATTGTGTTTACTTTTAAATCCTAAGCTATTAGAGCAATCAACAGTAAGAGCTTCCCAAGTTCAGAAATGGCTACCGCTATATAAAGTGGAAAAAGTCCTTACTGATTCTAATTACATCATTCGAAAAGTAAATACGAACTACACCCAATGTTTTCATCGCATCAGATTGAAGCCAATTAATCCAAGTGAAACTCCTGAAGATCTCGAAGTCATCAACCCGGCAAACTTTCAACCTGATCCATCTAGAAGACAACACATGGAGCCAGAGCTTTTTGATAAACACATTCCAGATCTGATAAACGAACAAGAAAAGGAAATAAAACAAGCTACAAAAGAGAAACAAGATCCAGTCAGAGTGACCATAAATGTTCCTCTAGGTGGACCATTAGCAGGACCAGCAGTAGCAGCACCTCCAGCAGCACCACCGGCCCCACCAAGGGTAGTAGCACCAGCAGTTAGACCACGAACTGCCCCAGTTAATCTTCCAGTATTTGATTCCTCAAGCTCAGATGAAGCAATTCCAAACTTATTTAATGAAAATAGCAGTTCAGACGAAAATTTAGCTGACCTAAACCTGGATGCAGAACAAATTGCCCGAATACCAGTTAATCCACTAATTGCTGACAAAATTAGACATCAAGAACCAGAAGTTCGTGTTCCTCTTTTATCATCTTCATCAGATGATGAAATGTTCCTACCAGATCAACAGCCTCGCCCGTCAATAGAACCATTCGATAGTGACTCGCCTCCAGAAACACGTGAAGAACAATTTGCGTTAACTGATAGAAAATTAAGAGCCCGACCTTATCACCCTAAACGACAACCAGAAAAAAGTGCTTTCAAATCACCAAAATACCAACAGAAGAAAAATGTCCAAGGATTTAAAATAACTAGACAAATATGGTTACACGATGAAGATAGAACAAACCCTTACCTAACCAACCAAGTTAGAAGATCAGGCAGTCCTAGACCAAAAAACGCACGTGCCAGACTGGAACAAGAAGAAAAACGTGAAGCAATAAAAGCATCAGCACAAGCAGCACAACAGTCAAATACACCAAGCAGAGAGACAAAACTAGATCAAGTAAGAGCAAGTATAGCAAAATATTCAGGGAGAAAGCCCAGCAGCTCAGCAAATAAACCAGTAACTAGATCTCAATCGAAAAAATCTTCACAAGGTTCATCTAATCAAAATCTAAACCATTTTAGCCAAGAAATAAATGCAACATATCTAAGTTCTCCAACAGATATCTTATATTCACCACACTCTTTTGCACACTGTATATCAGCAGACCTTGCAATGGCAAAAGGATTAGCCCGACAAGTCAAAAGCTGGTACCCAGCGGCTCCAAGTGCAATTAGACTTAGATATCCACCTGATATTGGCTCAGTTTTAATTTACTTCGACCCCATTTCTGAACGTTATATCTTCAGTTTAGTTACCAAATTCAGATACTACCACAAAATGCGATGCGAAATTAGTACAAGAGATTTCGACAGTTGAAGACGGACTTTTACTGACACTAGCCATTCCCCTAGCCTCTAGCCAGACAGTGTTCGAAGTTTATCGTGCAATAGTAATCCCTATGCCTCAGAAGGACTCCATAGACGCCTTAAGATATGTAATAGAGGGAGAATACTTAGCAATCTCAGAAGGACAGATGGAAACCACAGTACTGACGAAAGCTCAGTATGACAACTGTCTTGGATCGCCACGATACCGAATCTGTCATGAGACAATGGAAACCCACCTTGGATTCTCATCGTGTCTAGCAACCCTCAAGTTTCACCACACAATCTCAGCATTGAAAGTATGTGATACAGAGAAGGTTGTGTTACCCAACCCAGAACGAGCACAGAACTTCGGATATGGAATTTGGCTCCTAACATCAGCTTCAAGTGATTATACCCTTAGTGAGATTGGTACGGATGAAAATGGCCGACACATCAATGTTCCTCATAAACGTTGTAACATCTGTTTAATCACATTAAAATGTGGACATACAATGTTCAGTGACCACATTAAAATTCGAGCTGATTTACAAAACTGTCAGTACCTCCCAGCAACGAGAATTAATGTAAAATTACCAGATCCACTTTCACACTTAATTGACTCAGTACCTAACATAAACGACCTTCCAAAATATGATTCCAGTACTGAAGCAAACCTCGATTTATTGAAGAAAGTTAAAACTGAATTTATTTACTCGAATAGAAAGTTATCAACAGAGTCACTAGATGCTATAGCAAAGCCAATTACCACTGAAGTGAAGTCATTTAAACCAGCACTAATTGACAAACTTGAATCTTACGTTCCGATCAAGCTTTCTCTCTCGTTAACAATCATTGTCTTTATCGGAAATCTAGCCCTACATATTCTCTTCATGTTCTTATACCATAAAGTAGCTTTTGTACGACGAATGGTACCGAATTTCATGAAGCTCAACGGAACCAATGTACCGCTAAACCCAGTAGTTTCCGTGCCCAAACATCTAAAAGCAGATGTAGTCACAACTCTTGCCAAACAACTCAAGCAACCGCCAACAGTCATCTCTCCAGAAGAACTTGGAACCCTCAAACGACAACGACGAAATTCCATGCCTGCAACTTCTACCATATCACTCAACACCATGGACCGATTTAACACAGACGACGAACTGGACCATCAAGCTCAATCCCGAGAGGAGAGTATGCTTTGAGTTCTTGATAGTCTTATATAAGTTTGACAAGTATTATTCCTCTCACACATTAAGTATCTCTTCATTCATTAAGCTTAACTAATCAGTGCTTCATAAGTTCAAACTAGTACCTCAATTCACAACCTAAACCAGTGCTTTAAACCATCCCTCCAGTTTAACCATATGTGTCTCCTCCTCAAAAGTTTAGAGCCATTATTCACAGAAATAACCATGATTACTCCCAGTCTTCACTCTTTTTTTTCTGAATTAGCGCATTTTATCTCCCCTAAATGTTTCTTTAAAGCCTTTAACCTTGTCTCAACCTTCTTCATTTTAAATTTATTTTAACTAAACCTTTATTTCCCTTAACTTCTTTAATTGTCTTTACCTTAAATGCTTTCGTTCCAAAACTCTTTTCTAAGAAAATATAAATTGGGTGGCTCCAACAAAAATATGTGTATATCCTTATACTTGTGCAGATTATATGTTTTATAAAAAAATTGTAAAAACCCAGTTCCTTCTCAAAATTTTCATGGAAAATTTTCCTAAAGTCGGGTAGTGTCACGCACCTATTTCGTCCCTCATAGTTACTTGATGATATTCCTTAAAATATCCATAATTAAGTGCTTTATATTAATTAATATTCAGTTAGTTTCAAGGCCATATATAGCCAGTATTCCCCTTTAGGCCTGTAACCTCTAATTTGTTTATGTTTACGAGAAACAACCGCAGATTGACAGTTTTACTAGCAAACACTTCAAGTGTCTAAAAGCCTCAATATTTACTTTTTTGAGTTTCTTGAAGATAAATTCACATAATCAGTAAATAACTTTATGAGAGATTATGTACTTGGTGAAGTAATTATTCTGATAAAGTAGGTGCTAATACGGAACTTGTATATGTATTTAACAAACATCAACAGACGTACAAAAGCCGGAAATGCCCAACTTGTAGATCAGTAAATATTTGCGAAGGACCAATACAACTCATGGCACAATCTTGCGGAACCCACTATCACCAGAACACCAGAGAACCAGCCTGACAATCAGTTGCCTATCATCTTATAAAACTTGATAAAAATTGAAAAACTTCTTGTTAAAATTATTAAACAACTCTTGCTAAAATAATTAAAGATTGAACTGGAAATTCTCTTGAAAACCTCCAAGTTTGGTAAACTTAGTTACAGATGAAATATCGACTAACTTAACACTAAAAAGCAAGGCAAACTAGTGGATATATCACACATCTGAACCGCTCAATAAAAGGCTATTACTAGCTAATTTTATTCAAAATATATCTGCTAAAAATCGCACTGTGAAACACCAAAATAAGTCCTTGTAAAATGCCAATTATTCAAGTTAATTACTTCTAATATAAACCTCAATAACACCACGAGGAACACTATTAAAAATCAGTGCGTAACATTAATTTTAACTTAACGGATTCAGCAAATATTCAGTCGTAGATGCTAGATTAAATAGCTGCAGAAAATATTAGCTAGTCTGAAAAGTGGCTGCACTTTTACAAATTAAAATTCAAGTTTAAAACGTTGAGAAATTTAGTTTCCGCTAATATTGATAATGTTTTCATAATAATTGAGAATAATTATTAAATATTTTTAAAAAGTTTCGCTTTGCTGGCTTCTTTTTGTTCTCTCTCTCTCTCTCTCTCTCTCTCTCTCTCTCTCTCTCTCTCTGTCCCTCGCTCTCATTTCCCTTCTCTCTCTCTCTCTTTCTCTCTCTCTCTCTCTCTCTTCTCTTTCTTTTTTTCTCTTATTTTGCCTCCTGAAATTTTTTAACTGCTTTTTGTGTATTTTTAAAAAATTGTTACAACAATAATAGATTTAAAAGTTTGCAAACGCCGGTCACTCTGAGAAATGATTTGAAAGCTTACAGAAGGCAAGATTACCACTGGTGGTACACAGGTGTCAGTTATTCCCCCTTTGCTGTTTACATTTCCTTATTCAGTGCTGTTCAATATTCCATATTTGGTGATGTTTAAGTTTCCCTCCATTCTTATTTGTTTATATCTAGGATTTTAAGTTTTCACGTCTTTGGTTCTGTTCAGATATATCGTTCATACGTTTGAGCTCTTCCGCTAACTTTGTTCATATTTCATAATGAAAAATTGTGTTCACAAGTCTTTCAGTGTACGACACCACCACTGCTATCTATTTTAGACAATCGGTGGTTGTATTGAAAAAACACCATCTTTACTAACAAATGGTCTTCAAAAAACGGCAACTCTGTGCAAATAACACTCGTTGAAGTACAATTTTAGAACAATTGCAGTTAAAAAACAGATAAAACAATATCTCCATATTCCATGCCAAAATTTCGTAAACAAGGGTTGCGCAATAAAATGTTAAAAAATTTAGAGCACTCCCCAATTTGATGTCTCGATTCAAAATTAGATTCAATATTAACTTAGAGTGAGATTTCTTACGTTTTTCGGCTTCAATTCAGTTGTAACTGAAGTTGGGTTATAACTTTTGAGTCAGTATCATTTTTTGTGGATGCTTGAACTGCAGAGTAATTTAAGAGAAGAGACTATACTATTCTTGACTATTAAATGGTGCGAAATTCGTACTAATAAATAGAACCAAAAATATGTGGTATGAATAGACCATGCTTGACTCGTGAAGACTTAAGCTTTACTTAAATTTTCTGATGCTGGACCGTGCATTCGTGGTGAATATTAACCCCCCCCCCCCACCCCCAACCCCAACCCCACTAGACTCTCTTAGTCATCTCATAATTCGAGGTCTCAACTAAATTGCATTGGGCTAAAAACAGCTTCTGGCTGTAGTGATGCTTCGGTCATTTCATCCCAAACCCGATCCCCCCCGCAGCTCAGTGTTCATAAGTTACCACCACCACCACCCCCTCCGACGCAGCACGTGCTATTTTACTTTATAGTTACGTGCTGTACAACTTTTAATTTTTTTAGGCTAATGAGCTAGACATTGGCAGGAGCTATTGTGAAAATGACAAGCCGAGGCTCCGGAACAACTTTCGCTTAGAAGCCGAACGGGACCTGGTACCAGTTTCAAACAACGGTTCTTCAAAACAGCGTAGATACATCAGAACTATCCCAGCTGTCATATCACCAAAGGTTGAGATTTTGAATGAAGCTGCAGGGAAAGATCAGGATCAGGGGCCATCAAGGCAATCGACTCAAGTTCCCTCAAGTGACCAATATTCAAAACCGCCAGACGTCAGGAAATCGGAGGACGTGGAATGGAATAAAAATGCAACCAACGCAGTGGAAATTGCAAATGAGGAAAGCAGCCGCAAGATAATAACAGATCTTGAGCAAAAAATGAAGGAAATGAGCAGCAGCTTGCATTACTACAAGACATACGTGAGTGTATGGATTGGACACAAGAAGCCTAGTTGAAAGTGTCCCACCTTTTCACCCCTATTATCCTTATAACCCCTATCATTTAACCCCAATTAATTCGCCCCGATTTAAGCTCTTTATAATAATTGGTACAATTAACATTCAAAATAAGGCATCCTTACAGTTTGGGGAAAAGATTTTTGAGTGGAAATTTTGTGGTGTTACATGATGCACGGGTAACATATATGATGTTAAAACATGGGGGTTTAATAGATCGAAAGTTGTAGATCCACCTGAGCTGCCGAATTCATATGCGTTACCACCTGAGCTGCCGAATTCGTCATTTTTTATCAAGTATTATAAACCATATTGCATTCTTTTCAAGATTTTTTGACAAAAGAC
Source organism: Convolutriloba macropyga (assembly GCF_964194025.1). Classification (NCBI taxonomy): domain Eukaryota; kingdom Metazoa; phylum Xenacoelomorpha; order Acoela; family Convolutidae; genus Convolutriloba; species Convolutriloba macropyga. The sequence goes on from NC_134472.1 coordinate 50,959,070, forward strand.
AGAGTGAACTCTGCAATTACTCTTTCAGACTAATACTAATTTTTTGACTGTACAAAAAATTGACTTAACAAAAGGTTGATAATAGAAAAATTAAAGCATATTGCTTTAACAGTGACAAACTAGATCGGTGCCAAACAATTTAAATTGTTAAAAGCACTAAAATGACGAGACGACGTTTATTCAAAAAATAATTTTTCTGCTCCAGTTTTCAATAGCCAGTTGTAGTGATTAAAAATTGACTTAAATTGGAAAACTGCTCGAGGCCTCATTTTCCAGGTAAGAGTTTCAGTTTTCGTGTTTTGAACTGCAATCAGAAAATATGATGAGAATTATAGCCTGCTCCATGAGAATTATAAAATGACGGATTATCGGCCATGAGGCGAAAAAATTGGACGTTGATTCAGTTTAATTCTCACTTGATCCAACTCTTTTACAAAACTAATAAAGCTTGAGCTTTTCTGCGAATAAACTTCATCGACAATTTTGTGAAAATTACAGATGCGGTTTTTCTAAAAGTTAGTCGCATCTAAATTGTCTTTATTTTCTTTTATACTGTAGTAAGAATCAGTTTTGAGTATATATATATATATATATATATATATATATATATATATAAGAATTAAATTAAGTTCGCTCGATAGTTCTTTGCTTTCGGATTGACGTTTTTTGTTTCCAAACATTTCTTTAAAGAATTTTTTGGTCCAAAAACTGGGTGTTGTTGATATTTCCCGTTGCTTTCAAACACAAACTAAACATAACTAGACCTTGTTCCTCAATAAAACGCCTTTGAGTATCCACGTGCCCTAGCAAAAAGTTAATGCACTCGGGAACAAATTATTACATTTTTTTTTAAATTTATTTTTCAATTATGTCATCACTTTGTTTTCAATACTTTTTGCAACACCTTTGAATTTTATTCTTTTTTGTCATTGTGTGATATCTTCATACTGTAAATGTTACCCTCTATTTACATTTTCGGGACGTGCGAGTTTTACATTTCGTCATAATCTTGTATCTCAACCTTTTTTCAAAAAAAAACTAAATCAAGTTTTCCGCCTCATGATTTCCAGTTCGGTCCTGCAAAGAAATCACGGTAATACATTGATTTTCAAAATCGCAAACTCTGCAAATAAATAGATGTAAAATAATAAATATAATTAGACGAAACAGTTTGCGTTTTCTAAAAAAACTAGTAAATTGTTGATATAAAAATCAATGTAGATAATAGATTCCCGAAAATAAGCGATGTGGATTTTATGTTCTTGCCAGCAAGAACATAAAATCCACATCGCTTTTGAAGTTCTTTTCTCATAATTTAAAACTGCAAGTTATTTCGTTACTGAAGGCAGCACTATAGCAGAAAAATAATTAAGTCCTTATAGGCACACTGAACAACCTGTGTTGGAACCGCGAAAAACAAAACAACTTGAAGTTAAAATTTTCGTGATTACAACGCAGTAACCTTTCGTACTGATAACCAGATTTTATAAATGAAATGAACAATTGCTCTTGATCGAATGTCTTTAGTGCTCACAAGACGGCATTGGAAGCCAACAAAAATAGCGCATCTGTGCACTCAATTGAAAATAAAAAGCAGGATCACAGCCCGCACTTAGAAATGGGCTTTTATTTACGTTTGTAACGCCAGCTTTTAAACTTTTCGACTGACCTTTTATTTTCAGCTGTTTGAATGCTGCCAGGAACTTACGTTTTTGCAGTTAGTTTTGGTGAACCGTATATCCACTATTTCGTTTTCTACCGTAGTTTTTTTTTTATCGGTAATCGATCATCACTCCTAGTATATAATTTCAGTTTTGCTTTAAAAAAATTAGTTTTGCTCAAAATGCACGGCATTTTCATTTTGAAACAACCAAATTTTGTAGTTTTTAATATAAACTTCGAAAATAGAACGAAATTGGAAAACCCCGTCCAAAATATTTTAGCACTATAACATGGGTACTGTTTCAGCGGAGTTCCAAGTTTGTGCTGAGAAAAAAAGTGGAAATTGAGTACACTTAGAAATTTTTGCTTCATGAAAATTTGAAGACAATTTGCTTTATAATCAATACAGAATCTTTTGCGTCTTCCATGGCTCCAATGATAAAGATATATTAGTTTTTCAGTTGCAGTTGCTCTAACTTTGCTTTGTACGTTGTACAAAATTTTTTTCCTGCTTGAAAGCTTTGTGCCTTGCGAAAAATTTCGTGAAACAAAAAGTTAATTCTATTTCACAAGGTCAAGTACAGTTAAACGGTTCTATCAGAAATTGAGATTGCTAAACTAATAAGATAACACAAATGAATTACTCGTTAGCCCGACACAGTGTTTTAATCTACAAGTCAGATTGCAAATATGGGTAATTTAAATCAATTTATAACTAGAAAAAGATCAGTTTTCGCCTCATTTTCACAGTCTTTCAAGCTTTATTCGTATGCTGATCATACCGATGAGCAAGTAATGATTGAAGTTAACTATGCGAACACAACACAAAATGGTCACTTTTGCCATGCAAAATTGAAGTCTTGGGTTTGTTGCTAACCATATATCATATCCCTAAAATATTCCAGATCCGCGCCACGAGTTCAGCTGAAATTAATTAAAATCAGAAATTATGTTAAGTTTGGTTTCATTCAAAGAGCGAAAAGATTGAGGAGACCTGTCGACACATGTCTACTTAGCTTTTAGTTAAATGCGCTTAGTTTAATCCGTCACTGAGCTGTTTTTTTAAACAACAATAATAAATTCAGGTAAACGTGGTTTTCACATCGGTTGTGAACTAAAAATATGTTTGCAATTTTGAGCGGATTAACAAATTTAAAAGCCAGAAACCCTATGTGTATTGTACGCGAGTAAATTGAAATATCTGGAAACTTTTGTTTACGCGAATGAATGCGGCAAATGTAGTGCCGAAAGCCGTAATTATGGTTGAACCCCCCAAAAAACCCTTACTATTGCGTCGACAACAAATTTGCCATTTTGTTGTTCACTAAACGGCAGTGATGTATTTGGCAGACAATGAAGAACGGCAGACAATGAAGAACGAAAGTGAAATTGAAAGCGAAATATAATTACAGAATGAAGTCAACGGTTACATTTTGTGCCCAGGACTGACAAAGAAATAAATTCAAGTTCAATTACTGCGAGCTTTGAGAGAAAAACTCTGGAAGAGGAGTAGCAAAGATGGCTCAATGCTTTTTGAATGAAATATGAGCAAGAAATGAGTTTTTTTTGGAAATTAAATCTAAAAGTTGTCCGAATCAATTATTTAACCTTTAAGGAAGAAACTATTCAACTGATTAAGTTACTTTTGAAGCTAGTGATTGCTAAATTTTAATATATTCTCTGGTAAGGTTTTTTAATTTCAAAGAAAGCTCTAAGAGCTGAAAATTTTGCTTACAAAGTCTTCCCAGATTAAGGTATACGTCAGATTTCGTTGGCGATGCAAATTTTTTTTGAACAAGGTGATGATTTTTTAACACAAAATTGCCAATAAAAAGAGAATTTTTGCTGAATTGTTTGTTAGTCATAACTGATCTGCTCCCATTAATAGGAGAATTTCAAAAACTAAGGTTGGTAAAAATTGGGTTGTACTAGAATTAATCAAGATCTTGCCTGTTTACACTTTTTGCAAAGTTAACTTATTACTTTTAACAAAAATTTATGTTTTTTTTCCAATTAATCGAACAAAAATTCCGAGTATTTCGAAAAAACTAATGAAAATTTTCTTAAAAAGGTTATCTGAGATTACAGACAAGAATGTTAAATTTGCAGTAGGTAAAATTTTTTTAAACTTTCTAAGATTTTCATCCGCGACAAGGACTTGTCATCAGAGCGACTTCGATTTTTTATTGGTAACCGATCATCACTCCTACTATATAATTTCACAGCTTTGCTGAACAAAAAAGTGCTTTGCTTAAAATGAGGGCATTTTCATTTTGAAACAATCAAGTTTTATAGCTTTCAATATAAACTTCGAAACTAGAACGTAATTGGAAAACCTTTCGAAGTATTTTAGCACTATAACATGGGTACTGTTTCAGTTGAGTTCCAAGTTTGTGCTGCGAAAACAACTGTAACTTGAGTTCACTTATAATTTATTGCCTCATGAAAATCTGCAGGAAATTTGATTTATGATCAACGCAGAATCTTCTGGTCGTCCAGGGCTCCAATGATAAAGATATAATAGTTTTTCAGTTGCAGATGCTCTAACGTCGCTTTGTACGTCGTACAAAATTCTTATCCTGCTTTAAAACATTGTGCATTGCGAAAAATTTCGTGCAGCAAAAAATTTATTTTATTTCACAATCTCAAGTACAGTTAAAAGTTTCTATCAGAAACTGAAATTGCAAAACTAATAAGATAACACTAATGAATTACTCGTTAGCCTGACACAGTGTTCTAATCTACAAGTAAGATTGCAAATGTGTGCTATTTAAATCAATTTATCACTAGAAAAAAAAAGTTTTCGCCTCAATTTCACAGTCTTTCAAGCTTTTTTCGCATGCTGATCATACCGTTGTGCATGTCCGCTCTCAAGTATTGATTGATGTTAACTATACAAAACACAACTCATAAGAGTCACTTTTGCCATGCAAAGTTGACGTCATGGCTTTGTTGCTAACCATATATTATATCCCTAAAATATTCCAAATCCGCGCAATGAGTTCAGCTTAAATTAATTAAAGTCAGAAATTTTGTTAAGTTTGGTTTCCTTCAAAGTGTGAAAAAGTTTAGGAGACATGTCGACACATGTCGACTGAGCTTTTAGTTAAATGCGCTTAATTTATTCCGTTACTGAGTTTGTTTTTTATAAAAAAAACTATAATAATAATAAGTTTAGATAAACTTGGCTTTCACAACGGTTGTGAACTAAAAAAATTTTAGCAATTTTGAGCGGATTAACAATTTTAAAAGCAATAAACCGTATGTGCATTGTACACGAGTAAAATGAAATATCTGAATACTTTTTTTTACGTGAATGAATGCAAGTGTAGTTCAGAAATCCGTAAGTATTGTTGATCCCCCCCCCAAGAAACCCTCACCATAGTGTCGACAACAAATTTGACATTTTGTCGTTCACTAAACGGCACTGATGTATTTCTTAACAATAAAGAATGAAATTGAATTTGAAAGCGAAATATGATTACAGAATGAGGTCAACGGTTACATGTAGTGCCCAGGACTGACACCATTGCTTAATTTTATCATATTCGCTGGTAAGGTTGTTTAATTTCAAAGAAGGCTATAAGAGCTGAAAATTTTGCTTACAATACTTCCCCAGATTGAGGTATACGTCTGATGTCGTTTGCGACGCAAACTTTTTTTGAACAATGTGATAATTTTTTAACCCAAACTCGCCAGTAAAAAAGAGAATTTTTGATGAATTGTTTGTTAGTGATAACTGATCTGTTCCCAATAATAGAAGAATATTAAAATCTAAGGCTGGTAACAATTGCTTTTGTACCAGAACTAATCAAGATTTTGCTTGATTACAGTTTTTACAAAGTTAACTGATTACTTTTAACTAAAATTGAAGTATTCTTTCAATTAATCGAACAAAAATTCCGAGTAGTTTGAAAAGCTAATGAAAATTTTCTTGGAAAGGTTATCTGAGATTGCAGACAAGAATGCTAAATTTGTAGAAGTTACTAAAAATTGTTACTTTCTAAGGTTTCCATCCGCGAGAAGGACCTATCATCAGAGAGACTTCGATTGGAACGGCTACAGGAAAGTTTCACTGAAAAAAGGTTAATATGGCAACGTCAAGAACAGGAGATGAAAGCCAGAATTGAAGCTCTGCAATCACTAATCCCAGAAAAAGAGAGAAAAAAATTTGCCGCGGCAACAGATTACGACTTTTCAGACAACTATGGAGGAAATAACTACGCGTACATCAACAGCCAAGATTCAACATCGTCAGGGCGGAGGAAGGTGAAACTGGAAACGAACCCAATCTTTGGGATAAGGAAAAGAGCTAAAAAGGCGAATGAAAATCGGCGCAAAGAGGACGTTGTTCACGGTGATTATGATGAAATATAGAGTACCAACTCATATATTCAAACCTAGACAGGGTTAAATCGAAAACGTTATTTTGCAAGGAGAAAAATTAACTTTGCTTTGCTGCAACAACTTAAAATAATTAAAAAATCCGAAGTAAAAAATTATGATAAACTCAAACGTTCCAGAATACATTGCATGAAACTTGGAAACTCAGAGCCAGCAAATAAAATTCAATTCAATTATCTCGTAAGCTTGGTTACTTTTGCCATTCATTTCATTGAAAACCTTGAAAAAAATTCAGTTGGAGTCTCTTGCACCTGTAATTTTATTTTAATAGAAATTTTTCATTTTGTATGTTACGAGACTAGTCTCGTAACATACAAAATGAAAAAGTTCTATTAAAATAAAATTACAGGTGCAAGAAACTCCAACTGAAATTTTTTCAAGGTTTTCAATGAAATGAATGGCAAAAGTAACCCAGCATTTTCACATGAAGAGAGGAGGTAAATGGTTTTCACTTTTTTCATCAACAGGAAGAAGACTGCAAGCAAGATTTATTTTCACATCTCCTGAACAATAAACATGAAAAAACCAAACATTCTCGGTTTCTCCATAAAATTATAGAAATAGGAATTTTTGAATGAATGAACAACTCTGCTTATGGATACAGTGAGAATTCGTATCATCTTAATTACTACAGTATCTGAAAACAACTCATATGTAATCAAGTTTTGTTGTCAAATTGGATCAGTGAATATATTGACAAAGGTACTTTCACGAACTGACTAATACATCCAAAACTTCTTCTTTTTAACAAATCGGGAGATAAAATTAACCCGTTCAATTTGAGACCAATTTCAATCCTACTTATTATTGGAAAATTATTTTAAAAAACAATACAGAAAACCTGGTTTCTTATTTTTGACTTTTTGTTAAGCTATCTGTTTGGTTGCAAGAGGTGAGCGAAGCATCGTAGACACACTTTTGCTATTGATTGAAAATCTGCGCCATTACAACTCTGCTTGCTCATAATAAAGTCATTCATTTGTATTTTTCTAGATTTAAAAGTCATTTGAAACAGTAGTTCATGAAATCTTACTTCAAAAATGTTTTCATTATGGCCTGGGATGTCCCGTATGCAACCAACTCATTTTGGCTTCTATTTAATCTAGCACATCTTGTTCAAAAGTTTAAAATGGTCTCCATTGAAAATACAGAAACACCTCGAGGCTCTCTGCTGTTCTTTTTATTTAAGAATGACCTGACTTTTTTAATTGAAAAAGGCTCTTCATGAACTACTCAAATCTCTACGCCGACAATAATATAACTAAGATTTGTGATGCAGATGTCGTTGCAGGGAGATAAATTTCAGTTTCAAATAACCACACGCAATTCCTGATTGATCAAAACCAAGTTACTCAATAATACTGAATGCTGAAATGACGCAAACAGTTTTGTTTTGTAAAACTAAGTCGGTCACTTCAATTTAACAAAAAATATCATTGATCAATCTAGTGAAAGCAGTTAAATTTGTTATCTGGTATTGACTATAGACCAAAAATTTTATTTAAGCAACGCACAAAAACTAATGAACTTGGTATCATAATTTTTTTGGGTGGTTCAACCGGTTCAGAAGTTTCCTTATGAAAACTCATGTGAACGGAAACTTCAAGAGTGATTTCAAGCTCAATTTACAGCCTTGAAGTCTTCCTTTCTCATTGAAAGTTTTTGTGCTCTGTATCAGCAGACAAGATAATTCAGTTTGAAAATGTTCAGAAAGTAAAAATATTATTTTTTAAGCAAGGGAACTTTATCCTTAGGATGTCTCGAAGCTAATATAGTAGCTCATGTAATTTAATTTTTCAAAGAAATATTTTATCTAAAAAATTAAGTTTTTTTTTGGCTGAGGTCGTACATCTGGTGGAGATTGTGATCCTGCAACGAGGACAAACCGATTGAAATTGTGTATTAAGCTATATTATTTAGTCGCTCGTTCAATTGCGTTAACTCTTTAAAGAAAAATATGAGCTAATTAATTTGGAAACCTTTCGAGCGTAGATTAATTTTACGAGTTTGATCTTCTTCGAGCATGTACCAGGAGGCACGTGCTAAAAACTGTAACTTCGAACGCACCAATTATAATGTTGACTATAGAAATGTAATTCAATGGTCAGCCAATGGATGACTTTTTCACGGTAGCAAAAGAAGATCCAAGGAGCAACAGTGGTTAAAGGGTTGCCCAGTCATAACGTGCCAAGGGAAATATAAATAAAGGGTCTTTTTTGAGACCTCACAAACACTGGCGTCAGTGAAGCAAGCTGATTAGATTGATTATCTGACGTCCGGCCACAGCACCACCAACATCACACATTCAATTTTAACTGAAGACGGAACACCGCACAGTTTTTTCTGATGACCCCCACTAAGCAAGCTTGAACGCGCAACCTAAAGGTAAAGGCAAAGGCAAAGACCACGAATCAACCCCAAAGACCTCCCAGCGGACAATAGATAACCCCAGCACAGTCAACAGTTCAACAACCAGAAACACAAAGCAGAAAACAAACCGACTGACAGCAATGCCGAACAGAACCATGCAACCATCCGTTTTGAACGAGAAAATCAGGGTGAGGGGGGAAAAATTGCTAAGAACCTGCAAACCATGAGCAAATCGATTGACAGTGGGAACACAGATGCCGCTAAAAAGGTTTATGAAAAATCAGTGGAAACATATTCGAAGTTAGAGAAAACAAATTACGAGTTCATTTCAGAGCTTGACGAAGATCAGCACAAGGAGTACATCGGCAAAATCACTGACACGTGGAACAACATCAATGACATGGAAATGAATATACAAAAGCACCATTCGGAAGAAAACACCACAAAAAACTTCAACACAAAAGGCAACAACAACACAACAGCAACTGCCCTTTCAACAGCAGATAACTCAACAACCAACAACAACATCAACTCTAGAGCAATTGTACAGCAGCAAACAATCATTAACAGAAACCTACACAACAAAAACCAGGAAACCATCAATTCTGCTCTGAGTGAGAGCCTCAACAGTTTTTGATATGATAGAATAACTTACTCAAGCAGCCTTAACGACCAACAGAACAGAGTAACTGGAATGGGGGACACACAAACATTCAATCAGGCAACAGTACAACCTTAGCAAATGTTAAAAACGTTATCACAACAATTTCGATTCTATACGCTTTATGTTGAAGCTCCTCCAACACTAAAAAGATGTATCTTCAGAAGTTCAACGGCAACCCAGGAAAATGGGCAGAATTGTACAGTCTGTTCAGCTTCATTATTGGAAACAATCATCTTAATGATGGACATAAGATCATCTTTCTACAGGGACTTTTGATTGGAAAAGCCAAAAAGAGCAATTGAAGAAAATGCTTTCAACTGACACTTGTACAAAGATGCAATAAACTAGGTGAAACAGCGTTTTGGGAACCCAATTGTCATCATCAGGGATCTTTTGGAAAAAATCATCAACTACAGGCCACCAACAACATCTCTTTCTTCGACAATTGTAATATTCTCCACTTTCATAAATACCATGACAAGGACACTACATGAACTGAATACCGAAGCCAAACTCAACAATAGAACAACCTTGAAGCATTCAACTGACAAACTGACGTACAGCAAAGAATTTAAAGGGAATCAGTTTGATCTACGACGACGAATTCAACATCCGACTCATGTAGACTTCAACCAATGGATTTAAGAAATAGCCCAAGCACATGAAAGCTCAAAGCATCAAAGACGAAACGGCACAGTAACACACCCAGTGACACACATCAAAAAAACTTTAACTCAAATGGAACCCGACTGTTTCATCAACAAACAACCCATCCGAACAGGAAACAACGTCAGCAACAACAACCCACACAGAACAAAAACAACTTCAGAATCAACAAAAACAACGATGCAACACAACCACCGAAGCAAAACACAAATGTTTCAAGCAACAGAAGCAATAGCAACAATCAGTTTCTGCCTTGTGTCTTCAACGACGGTAACCATCAGTTATTTCTTTACTCAACGCTTAAAACAAAGACAGCAGATTAAAAATTACAAACGGCTTATCAGTTGAACCATTGGAGAAACTGTTTGGGAGCGAAACATCGAGCCAACAACTGTCCTTTAAATTCTAATTGCAGGGAGCAAAGTTGCACGGTGCCAACAGTAGATAAGGACGAGCACTGACCTGATTTGTTCATACAAACTCTTAAATGAACCACTTGGGAGGAAACTCATTTGCAGTCATCAACCACAAAGATACAACCACAAAAAAGGATACGATAGCAGTGACTAAAACAAGAATCTTCTCTATTTCATGCCAGTTATTTTACATAAAAAGGCGAACAATGTTCGGACATACGCGTCCATCGACCCAGGAAGCAGCTTGATCACACTTCTCTCGAAGACAGCTGATGAACTACGCCCTCCGGAAGAAACACGTCAACAACTTGCTATGGAATAGCCAACAAAGAAGACACAAAAACATGTCTCAAAACATCAAAGGAAACTTCAAATTTGGAAGATGATGATTGCTTCAGTCTCAAACAGATTTACGTTGTTAAAAAAATCAATTTTTTAAAGTTGATGAAGCTCCCAGGACTGCTTTGTTTTGCATCAGACTGCTTTGTTTTGCAGCAAATGCCTCGCACAAGACAATGACCTCAACAAGGAAGTTTCTCATTGGTGGAAAGCAGAAAAAAGCAAGTCAAAAGATCCAGAAATTTTGTTGGCCAGCAAGATGCGTGAGACAAACCGATGAAAGTTAAGAAACAAGACTTATCTGGGAAGACAACAACAATTTACCAGACAACCGGTCATAAACCTTGATTCATCTGACTTATCTTGTCAACCGACTACAGAAGAAACTCGAGCAGTACAAGAAATACAATGAGGGCATTCAAGCCGACCTGGAAAAAGCCTACATTGTAGAAGTATCTTTCCATCAACATAACGATACAGGGTGGTACATATCACACTATGGTCTTGTCAGCCCGAACAAACCCGACAAGATCCGGAGAATCTGCAAAGCCAAAGCACCGCAAAGTGTAACAAGCCTCAATGAAAAAATCTTAGCTGGATCGGACCTCATCGGGAATTAGCTTGGACTTTTGCCACGATTCCGACAGAAAGCCATTGCCATCCAGGGAGGCATCGAAGCTTTTTTGCAATTTGAAGTACGAAAACAAGACCGACATTATATGCGAGTCATATGGAGACACGGACAAAACAGCCCAGAATTAGAGGTATACGGAAACAAAGACACATTTTTGGAGCCAGGGATTCACCAGCTTGCGCAAATTTTTTTTTGCAACAGACAGCCAAAGATGACATCGAAGATCACCCAAATTCTCTGGAGATCATTCAGTGGACATTCTACATGGATGACATGGCTGCATCTTTCAGCGAAGTCATCATAGCTTTCACTACAGCCAAAGGTGTCGAGGATACTTTAAAAAAAGTAAATTCAGCCAGACAAAAAGTTGCAGCAACAGCCCAGAGTTTTGTCAGCAGATGCAAGACTATCAATGCGAACCATTCCAAGGTTTCTGCAGTAAATTTCTTCATGAAAGTGTACTTGAAATTCACTGGAACTTGGACGAAGACAAAGTAAATGTTCAAAACGCAAGACATAGACACATGAAATGTTTGAACAAGAAATGTTCAAAACGCAAGGAAAACATGGACACAACGCACATTTTTGTCTGTTGTTTCGAATTTTTACAACCCTTTGGGAATCATATCTCATTTTCTCATCCGATTCAAGTTTTATTGCCAGAACTGTGGAAATTTGGATGCGAATGGGACAAAGCCTTCAGTGGAGACAATGGAAAGGCCATCAAGGATTGGTTACATGGAACGCAATTATTAGGTACGGCAGGTATCAGCAGGTTGGTAGGTACAATGGAATTCCATGTATTCTGTGACGCGTCATTGGAAGCAACAGCATCAGTAGCATACATCAAGACAACCAGGTAACAAGAAACCACAACTCGTTTTCTCATGGGAAAAACGAAAGTGGCGCACTTACGTCAAAAAACAATTCCCAGACTAGAACTGCAGACAGCACTTTATGCAGCTAGATTGAGGACAACAATCGGGGATGAAATGGATTTCAGGTATGAGAAAATTTTTCTATGGAGTGACAGCACGACCGATCTCAGTTGGATAAAAAACTTCAATTTGAAACTCAAGATATACATCGGAAACTGAATTGCCGAAACAAGGGATCTTCAAAGCACTAAACAGTGGAACTACGTCAACACCAGTGACGAAACTGGCAGCTTAAAGAACGAGGGGACTTATAGCAGTAGAAATCAAAGAAAAACCTTGTTGGTTACAGGGACCACAACTTCTTCTATCTTCCAGCGACAACTGAACAAAAAAAAGGAACAACATGAAAAAGTTTCTGTGAACAGCGCACAACAGAAGTCTCAGGGAACACAACAACAGCCAGTTGACAAGGACGTCTTTGCTGCCAACAGTTTCAGCCAAAGGTTCAAACTCAGATCCGTCATCATCAAAATAAAAAGTCTACGAAACACAACCAGAACAAGTGACCAACTGATCATAGATGCAGAGAACTTTCTTTTCCGTCTATCTCAACAACAGTCGTTCAATGAGGATGTATATCAACTAACACAAAAGAAGCCAATTCAAAAAAGGAACAGATTGATTCAGTTGACACCTTCAATAGACAAAGATAGAATCATTCGCTCAAACAGCAGACTAGCCAACGCACCAATTTCAACAGCAAAGAAAAAGCGGATAACCTTAGACGACAGGAGAAGGGTTATTCATCTTTTTCTAGATTTGAACAGCACAGCATCAATGTCCATGTTGGCGTTGAACAGCAAACACACAGAAATTAGTTGAACTGTTGGGTTTTTCAATGCAAAACAGTACCGACGAATATCTCGAACAGACGACAGGGACAACTCAACAGCAAGTCTCAGATGTCAGATCTTCCAAGAGACAAATTCTCATTCAAATTTGAAACCTTCATGTTCAGAGAAACCGGAGTAGACTTTTCGGACCCTATGGAGTCTACAGCCTGGTCAACACAGCCATGGAAGCTTACTGATGCTTGTTCACGTGTCAGACGATACGAGCCGTTCATATCAAAGTGACCGAGAACGAAGAAATGAATCATGCATAATGGCATTCCAACAATTCTTCAACCGACGAGGATTACCGGAAAGAATTCACAGTGACGACGCTTTGTATTTCTCCAGTACAGCAAAGAAGATCGAGAAAAATTGCTTCACAACTACAGAGATACAGAAATACGCCGAATGGAAAAAGGTTGCATGGAAATTTTTTCCACCTTGAGCACCACATTTGGTGAACCATGGGAGCGCCTCAATTGGATGAGCCAATGACTCCTCTTCAAAATCGCCGGATCTAGGGAACTCCTGGAAGACAGCTTCTCAACCCTTATTTGCCAAGTTGAAGCATTACTCAACAGTAGACCTCTAAAAAGAGTCTGCAGTGACATACGCGATGTTGAAAGCCTGACACCAGGACCTTTTTTGACAGAAATGACAACAGGACTGCCATCAGACACTACAATTGGCAGCAACCACAGAGGAACAGAGAAACTGTGGAACAATGTCAACAGTATCAAGAACGAGTTTTGGACACGAATTTTAAAATAATATCTGCCAACACTCAGACAACGTCGAAAATGGCACTAAACAGTAAACGGGATGGATTTAGGGGACATGGTTCGGAAACTAGAGAAGAACACACCATGGAGTATTAGGCCATTAGGTAGGGTACAAAAGGTAAGTAAGGTAAGGATAATGAGGTAAGGTCTTGCCTGGTTAAAACATCAAGTGAGGAATTTGTTTAACAAGATATTAAACTGATTTTGATCAATGCCAAATCAACAAAAAGGTTACCAATAGTAAATAGACAACAATAACTTAAAAAACAATTTGAAACACCAACTTGATATCAGTTTTGGATAAGTTGAAAGATGAAAATTTCAAAGTTTTATTTAGTGAGCTATCAATTCAAAAGATTTTTAGGTATTGTTCAGGTACAATTGGGAATTTCAATATGTAACTCACAAGGTTTGGGTAACATGGCTCATATTAGCAATATTTATCGTACATTAGAGAAAAACTTTCAAATGAAAAATTAGTTTAGTAGGTTTAAAAAGAAGTCAAATTAAGGACAGACAGTAGGTAGGTTTTGGAATTTAATTAATCAGCTTATTGCATCACAGCAGAGAGTTGAAGCAACGGGATAACTGTTTTTTAATAGGTAGATGACTTTAAAGAATTTAGGTAGAACCAAACACTTGAAGTACAAAAGTTTTACAAAAGAAGCTGGTATTCAGACTAACTCTAATTTCGCGAAAACGGGTAACAGGTAGGCAATAGATATAGGTTATTGGTAGGTTTTGGTAAGCGGGGAACTTGGGGAGCATCAGTTTGTCAATCAGCAACTTTCAAGGAGCAGACTAGCAACAAAATTTTCAGAAATCCTTCAGAATTTGACATTCGCAAATCGGGCAATACAAAAGTCGGTTCAGAAAAACTACAACTGTAAGAAATGCAACGCAATCAGCGCAAAAAGCAAATCATTTTCCGGCATATAATTTGCATATAACACAGGAAGAAGCACGTTGACAACCAGCACACAACAACAATCTACAGACGACACAGACGGAAGACATTAACCCAATTTTTGACAAGAACGAACACTTCGTAAGAATTACTTCAGCAGAAGCAACAGTATTTTTTCGAACAGTGGTCAAAACATTATTCAACAGGAGACTTAATCAATTTCATGTCAGACATACTTGTAGATATGAAGGATTTCATAGCTTCAAAATCAACGTTTAATTGAGAACACAACTCAATACAACATCTCCAACGGAATCAACAGCAGGTGAAGCAAGAATATCACATTCGGCGACATCAAAAGCAACAATCAAGCAAAGGGAACACGTCAAGACGATGAACAGCAACTTCAAACAGACTTCAACAGCAACAGATCCACTACAACCTTTCTGATTTTTGTTTCCAAAAATGGGACGGAACGTACCTGGAGGCAAGTGCTAAAAACTGTAATTTTGAAAACACCTAATCAAATTGATCATATAATATTGATCATATAGATGTAAGTCAATGAAGTTAGGAAATGGATCACAGGTTGCAAAAGAACATTTGTCACGCAAACCTCAGGCAAGTTCCAACTGTTGGCAAGGGGTAACAGTGGGCAAAGAATAGCCCAGGCATATCGTGCCAAAAGAAGTATAACACATGGGTCTTTTTTGAAACACCGCCAACACTGGCGTCAGTGAAGCAAGCTGATTATCTTGTTTCTCTGACGTCTGGCCACATTACCACCAATACCACAAATTCAATGTTAACTGAAGGCGAAACACCGCACAGAGCAGACCAGTATTGACAAAATTTTGACTGTTGTTTGACACAGGTCTTGTTAAGTATCAGTTAACTATTTCAATATTAGATATCTTTAACAGTTTAATATCAGAAATCTCTTATTTGGACATCAAATTGTTTGATTTTGAGGCATAATAGCAAAAACTGTTGAATAGATTAATTGACTGCAATGCTATTTAACTTGTGTTTACTCCGTGTATTTGGGTCTCCGTAATTGAAACGGTAGTGCAATTCATTAGTAGGTTCAGTCGATGCCTTTGAGTCAAAATTGCGGTGTTACTAAAATGAATAAAAGAGAAGTTAACTAAGGCGTATATAACTTCAAAATTTTGTTCAAATCTCCCTTTAAAGCGTCTAGGAACTTTTCCTGTATTTCAGTGTTTGGTTCACTTATTACAATTCAGTAGGTTACATTTTTTGACAAAATGGAAAAACAAGCATTAAAAAGTTGGCAAAATGAGCGAAACAATGCAAACCTTAGAGAAAAATTTTAACTTAGTTATATAGCTCTGCTTAATTGTTTCTGTCTATTTGCATCAAAATTGGGACCTAATCAGTTCCTTTCAGACGTAATAATTGTAATAAGTGAACCAAATAAGTGAATGAATTGTAATAAGTGAACAAAATATTGAAATACAAGAAAAGTCTTTAGACGCCTTTAGGGGAGATTGAAACAAAATTTTTAAGTCCTTTACAGCTTAGATAAATTCTCTTTTGCTCATCTGGTAACACCACAATTTTATCGAGCGAAACAATGAGACCGTTAAAAAATTTTTTAAACTATGTTATATAGCTCTGCAAAATTGTTTTTTTTCTATTTGCAGCAAAATTGGGACCCAACCACTTCATTTGAGACGATTGTCGAAACTATGGGAAGGCTAAATTTTAAAAGAAATAATTATATTTTTGTCTCCAGAATAAAAACATCTTTACCTCCTGCATTGTTCTCTCCATCGGCTTAAACAAATAAACAAAGGGAACACTGTGTTTTGTGTACAAATTTGTTTTTATTGCCTATAAAATGAGCATCTCAATCTTGAAATTAACAGTAGTCGAGAATGGAAGATTATCTTGTAAGAATCTGGCAGGTTCTCAAAAGACGATACGTCTCAAAACAATTTCTGACAGATTCCTACAGAACAACTATTTTTCTGACAGTTTTTTACATGGTTAGCTTTCTGTCTGCTGGATTTCTGCAAAAATAGCCATTTTTCTGTCAAATTTTTGCGAGATGCCTTTTCTTCCAGATTCATTCTAGATAAACATTTTTCTGTCTGATTCCCGTTCAAAAATTGTCCGGAAAAAATTTCAAAATGAGTGTTTCTTTGAGAATCTGTTTGAACAATACTTTTGTCCCAATTATCAAAGGTTCACGATTCTAATTTGCGTTTTAATTTCTTCTCGCATTAACCTATCCTTAATTTACTTCTTCAAATTGAAGCAATTTGTTGAAATACAGAAAAAAATGAATAATTAAATTTTTTTGTGTCTGTGCTTTTATCAAGAAAATATAAGTTTTAAAATTGGTGTGAGTCTTTTAGTTTACAATGTAGTTTATACTCAACATAAGCAAAAGAACAATTTTTAAGAAATATGAAACCGTTAAATCTGAGCTTCTTAAGCACTTTTTGGTATTTGTCAAAGGACTCTATGCCCTTTTTCGGTCAAGGAGGCGACAATAGCGCAAACAATTTTGTGAGGAATTGAAATGAGTGGATAGGTTATTATCAGCCAATTGGAATACTGCTCAACCGTAACCCGTAACGACTTCGTTTTATTTTATCGGAATCTTGCAAGATAAGCGTTGATCGCCAGAAATTAACAAGATAGCCAGTCTACTGGCAGAATCTTCCAAATAGTCATTTTGCTGATAGAATCTGCTAAATAAACCGTTTTCTGACACGATCTGCCTTGATTATCGTTTTCTGCCAGGTTTTCAAGGATCACTTTTATCTGTTTGAATCTGACAAATTCCTGCAAGATAAGTACCGGGTCTTGGCGAAGGAATATACTTTTCCCCTATTTAGAATGGGTTTGGATCACAAAAATTGGAAAGAGACGCCAATGAGACACATAGAAATTGCCATATTTCTAGCACAAATGTCCACAAGTCAGTAATTACTTTATTGCCAAATTAGACGTTTATGTCTGCAAAATATTCCAAAAAATATTTAATTGATCACAAAAACAAAAATTGTAGACATGAAAAAATTTTTTGAGTCATAGAAGCCCGATAAAGACAATTAAGAATTATTAAAATCATGTTCTTTTTCAGGGATAACTTCCTTGGAGAAAAAAGAACGTAGCCTTCATTCAATTCTTTAAAGCATTTTGGGGTTGTTATTGTTTCTATTACTCTTATGTTTTGAAATTAAGAGCAATTTTAATTTAGTAAGTCATGAAAAAAGATTCCGGTCTCATACAGCCCACGGACAACAACTTTTACCGGAAACTTGAACAATTTGAACTATACAACTTTCTATTTTTCCTATATTTTGTGAATTTTCTCTAAATACTTGTTGCATATCAAAAATTATATTTCTAAGCCACAAAGTTTATAGGGTGCTCACTGAAAGAAGATCTGCCCATAGCATCAAAATAGCGCTGACCTCTAGTATAAGTTTACGGGCATTATTTCAAAATCTTTACTTCTATTGTCGTTAAAACAGGGGGCCGGTCTTCAAGACTTATAATTTGGAGCGTACAATTCGCCATGTGAGCTTCAAAAGTGATCACAGTTATGGCTATAGTAACAGAGGTTGGTTTTGTTCTTAGGCTGTTAGTTGGACGAATTTTGAGTAACGGTTGGTATTCTCCTTACGAACGTTTGGCCGTTAGTATTTTGCTCACCAACCCACTCTTTACCTTGCCTGCTTAATTAATTAATAACAGTGATCATTTCATTTTGAACATTACTAACGGCACTAGTGAAAAAAGTCAGACGAACCCGTATCGATTTTTTAGATTAGCCAAAGATTAAAGATCAGGAATATAAGAGAAGTCTAAAGTTTTTTGATCGAGTGGAATGTCGGCTGTCAAGCAATCAAATTTCATTTTTGGAAAGGAATGTGCTCATTTTGTGTCTCTTCTGTAAACAGCTTGCTTATATGAACCAGACCAATGTATGCGTATGCACCTGACCGAACAGATCGAAATATGCGTATATGAACCAGAGCACCAGAACCAAGTACGGGCATCAACTAAACTAAACGGACTCAATTTAGGTTTGGTCCAGAAGGAGCGGTACAAGCCAATTTTTCCATACTATGAGATTGGTCGCATCGGACCTCCTTGTCCGCATCACTAGTCCGTCTGGCCCATACTGGTCTTGTGTCGAGGACCTCATCATGGGTTAAAAAGCTCTTTCACCGGTGACGACTCATTCAATTATTGTTTTCAATTCATGGTTAGCAATGCTCCAAGATAATTTAGTACTAAGGTATCAAGACAATTTTCAGTTTTGTAAGATCCAGATTTTTATCGCTTTAACACTCTAACGTAAGTAGTCAGCAAAATCAAATGCTGATTCTGACTTCACATAAGTGATATAAACCAGTGTTAGTAGGTTTGTTTGGTGAAAACTTTGTTTTTCTTTTCTAACTCCCGAGTACTCTATTTCATCTTACCCTGGCCGAGGTGTCCAGACCAAAGTGACCTCTGATCAGACCATTTTCGAGCACACGCATGTTTTCGGTGCGCTCGAGTTACGTAGCCTGGAAAAGGCTTTGGGCGCATTTTAGTCTGATCAGAGGCATCTTCGAGTGCACTTCAGTCTGATCAGAGTCCAGTTTCAGCGCACACTAATCTGATCCGAAAAAAATACCGAGAGCTATTGGGTTTGAGCAGAAACCATTTCGAGTTCATTTTTTTCAAGTCTTTTTTTCTTTTAAAAGGATGCTTGCTCTGCCAAGAGGTAACAATACAGCAGCGTTCTAATCAGAGACTCCTTTTGGAGTCTGGTGGCGCTGATCAGAACAAAGGGTCCAGCTGATAGCAATTGCCGCCCCCTACTATGGCTATAGAAATGGGAACAATGAACCAAATTTAGATTAGTTCGGAACATACATCTCCCTTATCGATCGTTTGATCAAGTTAGCCGATATGCAACGGTGATCGTGCAAACAAAGGAATCAGCAAAAACATTCACGAAGGACGAACAGGACATTTCAATCAAAATTCAACAAGCAATTGTAGGAACGGTGGCCTACAGCGTTTCCCAGCTACCAGGGACAGCCAAAGCACAAACATGTCAAAGTTTTGGCGAGAGAAACCACTTCGCGCGGTTGTGCAGCACAAGCCTTCTGAAAGCGCAAAGCAGAAAGGCAATAAATGAAATTGACCGATATATGAAAACAAATTAAGATGTGAATCAACTCGAATTTGGCCAAATAGATTCATCGTTTGGTAGTGCGAATGAGGACTACTAATTTAATATGGATACAGGGAAACCAAAAAGATAAAAATACTGACCCCAATTTTTTACTAGACCCCCAAGTCACATACAGAACAGCAAAATACAACTTGTTGGTCAACTCGGTGGGTTTTGATAAATTGATAACAACAAATATGAGAAGAATAGATATGCCGATAGGGTGATACTCGGCACCCAATCAGCACATGCATTCTTCCTCGGTTTTCGGAACTTACCCGACAATGAAAATGTTCTAATTTTAGAAACACCTCATTTTAGAAAAAACAAATTAAAATATTACTAACCTCACTTTGCCTTCCTAATAAGAATACCAACATTGAAGCACACTGTTTGACGGCTGTGGTGAACATTCAGTTTTGACTCCTTCCGTCCTGTTTGCTCGTTAATAATTCGTGTGAATTTAGCGCTGGTTCAAATTTTTACGTCAATAATGCAACTTGTTCTATGGACAATGTTATTAAAATAACCAATGTCTTCATTTTGAGCCAACTTGAGACTCTTTCTCCACTGCGCGTGCATCACCACGAATTTGATGTCATTATACTTTTTCGCTAGCGCCTCTATTACCCTTTCGTAACTTTTTCCATCCGGCGCTTCATGACCGTTATGGTACTCCGGCGAAATTCCAACAATATCACAATATTTTAAAATAGCTTTTGGTGCGTGCGTAATTGCTTCCATTACAAGATTACTAAACAAATACAAAAACAAAAACAGACATGTCAAAAATTAAACATTTTCCATATTAAAACAAAGAAAAAATTACTGGAGGCTTTTTGTTTCATGATTCACACGAGCACCAGGCACGCTCACAAATTTGACTTCTTCCACCCTCTCAGGCGAATGAATGTCCTTTATACATTTATGGTCCACATTTTGACACCAGCACAACTCATAATCTCATTCAATATTTGACGCACCAACCACAAAAAGTTTAGACATCGTAGTGCAAATATCGAATTGGCTGCGTGTTTAAATAAAACTTACTTGCTCGCCAAGGGTCCATGGTTAAAAACTGGCAGTTTGTTCGCTATTTTATCTACTCTAGACAATTTTTAAGAGTATAAATCAATTAAACTACAAAACTAAAGAAACCAGTTTGCCCGCACTCGCTGGACAAGGTTTGCATGACTATCAACTAGTAGCCACCTTTAACTGCCCCACTCTTCAAGGTAAGCTTTCTGCAATTTCGTGTATCCCGTCAAAAGACTTGAAAAGTTTTGAAAGCCTCTCACGCTCAACAATCTTGGGTTCATCTCACATGTAGCCCTAATTGAGTGATACTGCCGCACACAAAGTTCTTTAAAATTGAGATTCCCCTCCCGCAGCATCTGATAAAAAGTAGCTTGGTCACCGACACGGAGCTGCAACCTCCTCATAATTCCGCCTATATGGTGTACGTGTTTTATGAGGCTGTTGTTATTTAGGGTTTCAGCCCGTTCAAGGCGACGCAGCAATTGTGACGGGGCTTCGTCGTCACCAATTTCTTCAGCCTGCTCAACTTCAAGGCCGGCGAGATCATCTGCCTGCCTCAAGATGCTGCGGAACTGATCAACCTTTTGCAAAAAAAACAAAAAACAAAGTAAACAAAGAATCCTATACTAGAACTGCCCGCATCAGCTTTTCCCAAGACATCAAAAACATTAGTCAGGATCAAAATGCATTGAAAACTATTCAAGCTCACCCTGTCTCTCTCTTCTCTGTTTCTTCTCCTTGTGCTGGGTGAAGCATTTCTGTTGGGAGCACCTGGAGAAAAGAACCGTATTTCAACGGCCTCACTTTTCTCATATGAGGGAGGTGGATCATCGGATACTCCGGTATTTTCGAGTGCCTGATTCGACACCTCACCAGTAATTGGTGACTCAGGCGACAAGAGAAATACTGTTTCTTCCAACACTCTGGCGGCTTCATTCAGCAAGCCGTCATTGCTGTCATCATACCCTCCTGCATAACGCCCAAGGGAAACCAAGGCCTGAGTGAAAGCCTGTCTTTCTCCGTCTCTTGGACATCCATACATTCGGAGCAGATGGCAAAACTGCAATAGATGTGAACTTAGAGGCCTCGTATTTGCCTTCTCTTCTTCTTTCAAGGCCATCCGACTACCATTATCATCGTCCGAGGAGGAGGAGGAGTCTAGAATAGACTAAGCTTTCTCGGCGTCAAGGTCTCAATCTGAGCCTCCGGTTAATGGAATTTACCTCCTCATCGCCATCTTCCACTTCTTCCACAGAATTTTGCTTACTTCCGTTTTCAAACATTAGTGCTAACTCATCTCCAATTTCCATTTCAAACTGAGGCGACGGAGTGATAGACACATCACTCGCGTTATTTTCCGAGTTAGGATAGTCGACTAACATGGCAGAAGCAGAAGTAAAACTTGAGTTGGTGCTCGACATTCTAAATTAATTTTTGGAAATTGTTAGGTTTGCGTGTTTTTTTTATTTTACTGATTCATTTGTTTTTTCTACTAGTTTTTTTCAGTCTGTCGGATCAACTCCAACCTATTATTGCAAAAAAAAATTAAATCCTTTTTTGATAGCTTGCACAAGCTTTGCAAAAAAAACAACTTTTCAAAGAATTTATTTTCATTGTAGAAATACTAAAGTTCGGGTCGGTAAATAGATACAGTGAGCATCGTATAAACATTTCAATGCACAAAGTTTACTTGTCTCTAGCTGTTTGAATAATGGACGAATTTCGACAAATTTAATGGATGCATTTTTTTGCAGAGTTTCTGCAGTCTTCTAAAAATACTCGGGAAAATTTCGTGAAGATCTTTTTTGAAGGAGTCGTAGAAAAGTAGTTGTACATTACTGTCTGCGATCAAAAGCCAGTGTTCCCCAAAAAAGCAATATGTTTGATTGTTAACAATAACAAATTTGTTTCGCTGATTGAAAGGGAAATTGTCAGCAGAATAACAGCCAAGGTAACGCAGGCTATGCTCAGAGTGTATACTGACAAAACGATCAATGTCACTGTTGTCAACCATTGTAAATAGCTGAGTTTTTGATAACTTCTCTATTGCAATTAACCAAAGCAACAAATCGACGTTCAGCCATAAGTATGACTCTAATGGGTTGCTTGGTTGGTGTTTTGAATTTAAATTCGATCGCCAACCGTGCACCAGTAAGTTCTGGGCGGATTGGGCTGTCCCGTAAGTCGTAAGTTGGAATCGGCTGTAAGATTGAAGAGCAACGAAAAATGATTGGCAAAGTTTTTTAGAGTAAATCCGTTACCGCCAAGAGTGACCCAAGGCCGTCTTTGTTGTGTGGTAGAGACGGACGTGGCTTTTAGAGATATCAATGAGTGCGCCACCTACTTGCGATCCTTCTCGTGTGACCCTCACTGAACTCAAATCAAAGTCCTCGAAACTGAAAGGATTAGATTTGTACGTTCCCGTGAAAGAGTTCTCTGGTACCAAGACCACAACCAATTTGCAAGCTGGAGCTCTATTGAACAAATTATCCTGGTAATAAACGCTGGGGCCTGTAGTTATAAGAAAAGAAGTAATGGGAGACTCTTGCCACTCATATTGAGCTGCTTTTTTCTTTAAAGCTCTCTCCAGTGAAATAAATGTCTCCGTTCGAATTTCCAACAAATGTACAAATAGAGCATTTAGTACCTTGATTGTGAAACTACTCGCATCCTGACAACCTCCGAGCTGAAGCATAATGAACTTGTCCAAAGAAAGTGTCAGTCTGATCCGAACTTCAACTCCAGGCATCAAATACTTGTCAACACTGTTCAAAAAATTGTCAGAAATTGTGGAATAAGTGTGAAAGCTACGCCCTGAGTTAACAATTTCATGCCATCTTGAAAAAGCATCGTTTTTCAAATTGTTGAAATCCGAAGGATCTGGTTCAAAACTATAGCCTTGAGTTGCCGTTATGCTCTGCTTGGTTGTCAGGTCGTAACTGAGGTCAGCCTCTAAGATGGACTTGTAGGGGTGCAAATTGCTGGACGAGGAGACCATGGTGCCATTCAAGAAAATTTCCACATTTTGCCACAAACTATTGGCGATGTTATTCACAAAAATTGGTAGGGGCTCGCCGCTGTACCATCACTTTTTTCTTCCTAACAGCTGCTTCACCTGATGATTTTTTAATCAACAATAATTCCATTTTGAGTAAAATGTTGATTAGATCGGCTACAGTTCCACATATTTCCGTACGTGGCGCCTGAAATTCAAACTCCAACACTGGGTCATCAGAGTTTGTTGGCGGGAAAATTTGTTTGTCGTAAGCGCGGACAAAATCAACAAAAACTTTTACCAAAGAGGTCCAAGATTGAGCTGGTTGCTGAAACTGGGGGATCGGCATATGTGAAAGAATGAGACATTGCAATCAATCAGTTAAGTCGCAGTGTCGACGATGGAGGAAAAGAAATCTTGCTTGTTGTAGTTCTTCTTTTTTTTTCGTTGTAAGCCTACGGTTTTTTCTCAAGACACGCTTTTTCCTCGTGGAACGTTTTCTGAATGTTTTTCGTGCGGAACCTTTTGATTTTCTTCTCTGGTAGCCGGAGCGTTTTTTCTTTGATTTTGTCCTTCTTTTTGTTTTGGTTCTCTGTCTGGGTTTCGATGACAGACGTCGCCCCTTTTTTGTTGACCTTCTCTTTCTTTTTCTTCTCGAGCGACCACTTCCAATTTGTTTTTTACCGTTTCGCGTAAAGTTTTTTTCAGGGCAGCTTTTGGTTTTGTACGTCCCTCTATTATCCCTAGCACTTCAGGAACGGCTCTTTGTACCAAGTTTTTAGCTAAGGGTAGACAGTATCACTTTGCAAATGGCATCACAAAACTTTTCAAACCAAGACGCAGCGCAGAACCCAGCCCACTGCCGTATTGACGATTTGTTGAACCAGAATAAAAACTAGGATTTGCTCGTGAAGAAAGTATGCGATTAGAATGGTATTTGACGTCCAATCAAGAATTGTCTACAAAGAAAAAATTTTCCGCCTTTCCCCCGCTGACGGTGAAACAAGGCCTTGACAACTGAATCGCTTGACAATCAATATGAGTACTGAACTGCAGGTTGCCCATCAACCCGATCACAAACGATTTCTTAAGATGACCAGTTACCTAGGCCCTCAGCTGCAATGCCTACTTGCTGGCGGCCACGATGTCTATCTTCGTCATACATAAAAACAACTAGTTCAGAAGCATAGAAACGTCCCAGAATTTCTTCACCTTTGTTATCATGCAGTACATAGGTTATGGGTTCACAACGATTACGCGGAATGGACACTCTTGCAACAGTAAAGACTTCATCTGTAAACCGCTGCTTATAACCTTTCTGGAAGGGCTTTCGCTGAAAAGAAAAGCGAACAGTTTGTTTTTTCCTGAACATTTTTTTTCGCCCAAACAGTTTTGGTGGCGTACGATACCTCTTCATACCTGAATTTGGTCTTTTATTGTAAGCATTGGGACTGTTTTGCAGAACAAGACCCATAACATGTTCCTTAGAGACGTCTGCGGGAGCTAAACCGATGCTTGAGTTGACTCGAGCGTTTATCAGCCTCCCAAATTGTTGAAGATGACCCAAATATCGACAAGAACAACTTTCTTCAAAAAACTTTTATAAAATATTTTTCAACGTCCGCACGAACCGCTCTGCAATTGCACTTTTTGAAACACCATAAGTGCTATAAACTTCAACTCCTAGCTCCGCACAGTGTTTTCTAAAGTATCCCTTGAATTCTTTCCCTTGATCTGTCCAAAGTTTTATGGGCACTAATGTTTGTTTTTTGATATTAATTGTCTTTGGAAAAGCATCAAATGCTGCCTGAGCAGATTTTGATTTCATTGTGCGAACTCGTAGAAAACGTGTTAACACATCAACTGCAATCAGGAGATACTGTACGCCGTCATTTTCCTTTGAAAATTTATCCATAAAAGCGACATCAACGGACCAAATATGGTTCACTCCGAGACTTCTGACTTTAAGTCTTTTGAACTTTTGTCTTGCACCTTTAAACTTTGTATACACTTTACTACTCTCCAAAAACTCTTGCACTTTGGACAAGGATAACCCGCTGGCTTTTCTCAGACTAGAAATTCTACCATAAGCCGCAGGGTTGTTCAGCGATGTATAGATTCCTTTCAAGTAACGATACTCAGCTTCTGAGAGTCTTTCCGCTTTTTTACCGGCCTGTTTTTTAGTTTTAACAGAAACCATGCTTTAAAGATTTCAATTCAGTATATAGAAATTATGAGTAGAACAAAACAACAACTGTCACTCAAGACTTGGCTTGGATGAGCTAATTTTATCGTCAATGACTTGCATCGCCGACTTGTTTAGGAGCAAGGACAATAAATGATCAACTTTTTCTTTTTTATCGGCACCATCAATAATGTTTCAACAATTTGACGTTCCATCCAATTCAACTTTTTATTATGAATCTGCAAATTCTTAAGAAACTGTATCAGGTCAACAGAAATTGTAATGTCAACCTGATCGCCCGACTGAAATGAATTAGATCCGAGGAGTAAGCGATTACTAGATTGGCTGAAAGAAAGACTGGGATTGGAGTCAATCAGAGACAAAAGAGCTCGCATGCGATAACGTTTCAGCGTAGCGCCATCTTTTTTTCTGACTGTTGATTTTTGGGAGCGTGGACCTCTTTTCTTTTTTCTATCCAACTGTTTCAAAGAAGAACTGACAATCGTTTCTTCCCTAACAGGGTCGAAAGAATAGTTTCCTTCAATATTTCTTGACAAGTTGTCTTGTCTGATGTTGTGAGCAGCTGACTCGTTGTCGTGCTGGTTATGTACAGGA
Organism: Convolutriloba macropyga; assembly: GCF_964194025.1. NCBI lineage: Eukaryota > Metazoa > Xenacoelomorpha > Acoela > Convolutidae > Convolutriloba > Convolutriloba macropyga. The sequence continues at coordinate 50,985,730 of NC_134472.1, forward strand.
GTAATTGAGTAGTTCAACAGTTCTCCGTGATCTTCTTTATTGACATCCGTTGTATTACAGCCATCTGTTTTTGGGACAGAGGAATATGACCTTTTGGACAGTGGCTGCATTGCCAGCAAATTTGTATGAATAGAATTTTTGGCTCTTCTTGTTCTTTCAGCAACGCAACTAGTGCAAACTCAATAAACTTTGACGCAGTATTTGACGAGGCCTGCTTTGCTCGATATGACATAACAATAAGCATAATAAAAAATGTTAAAATAGGGGAAAAAATTTTATCGGATTTTGTTCAGCTCCAGTGCATGCAATGTTTAACTCACATTTTGCTGATCATTTTTGCCACCACTCGTTAGTGTGATTGCACAATTTTGGTAAAGTTCAGGGATCGAACCATGTATTTCGTCCACTAGAATAGAGCTGTTTTGATGGAGGGTAAATCTGTTCGAAGAGACTTGTTGAAAGGAGAGAAAGAAATGGGTACACTCCCCGCGCTGAGGCACCGGCTGTTTTTGACTAGAGTCTAACGACAACTGGCACTGATCATCTGTTTCATTTGCAAAGGAACCACTGACTGCTCTCCTTTGCTTTGATTGCGTGTCAGATTATACTAAATTATCTTTTTTGCTACATACAGTAGTATTGCAGATGTAGGTGCAAAATCTCAGACTATCGGGACATGACCGAATGGAACTCTCATGCAATGTTTATAGCAGCTGTTGAGAAACGCAGGCGTTGCAGCCTTCAGCTCAGAGCCTAAGATTTTCAATTGCTTACCAATGCGTGGTGATTTCGTGAGAACGATATGTGTTGTGCCCTTATCAATGGTAACCGAATAACGGCCCTGTTGACAGAGATTGTGTTTAATGAAAATTGTAAAGATGTTTTTATGGCTACCGGTTGTCGTCAATGTAGCGAAAGCCTTGCTCTCCATAACTTCCTCACCGCAGTCATCAAAAATTAGCAGCTTTTTCTTTTGTTGGTAGCCGATGTTGCTGTGCTTCTCGGAAATAGCATGAAGCTCACTCAAAATAAAGTCGTCAACACAATTTTCATCGTTGCTAGCATCGCTGTTGTGTTTAAGGGTATTCATGATTGAATTTTTTGACTGAATGCAGCACCTGAAAAAATCGTAATAAACAGGCTGCCAGTAGCGATAAATGTAAACAATGTGTTCAAAGGGTGGTTGGAAAACTCCCTGTAGGACAGTAGGAGTTGATAGCATTGAAAGGATCAGCTGAGTTTTTCCAGTTCCGGAGCTTCCGCAAACACACATAAAAATACGCTCTGTCGATGATATTAATCTATTCATTACTGCTCATACATGTGGTTGACTTGTGCTGCGGAGTAAACGGGGGGGTAAGTAACAAAAAAGTCAGACAATATGTAATGAACATAAAATATGCAGTTTTTGGCTCACAACTGAGATTGTCAGAAGCAAACGCCAGCTGGCTACACGCAATTGAATCCATCACAATTACAAAAAAAATTGAGTATAGGAGGTAGCACGGGTTTTTTCTATTGCACAGCACACAAACTCTCAAACATTATGCTGCTGTGAGGTTTTTGCTGCTTTAACATCTTGAATCCTGTCGGCTCCGTCTATTTGATCAACAGCATCATCAATGTCAGAATCGCCAGCTTTACTACCTCTCTGCAACTTTCTAACAACGTGAACTTCAGTGGTTGGCTTCGGAGCAGGCACGAGATAGCCGATACAAGTGCTCAACAGAGTCAGATACGTCGTTTCATCACCGAGTCAGGAATGGTAAGTTTCATCACTTGTAGAACCCGCGGTTGCTTTCTTTCGACCAGAGATCCCGCTCTTAGATAACTTTAGAGACTCAAAAGGTAACAAACACAATCACAATGCATTGTGCGAAAAATAGAATCTGTTGATTTGGCCAAAAAAAACGACGAGTGCCGAGTCTTGGTTTGGTAAAGACTGAATATTCTTGAACATTGCAATCTTCAGTTACATTATCTCCGCCAATTTTGTAAGACGTTCTTCCATGGCTCAAATCTGTTGTTTGTTCTTGTACATTAGAGGACCGCTGCTGATGATTAGTATCTTTCATAATTAAAATGAGAGAGCACGTGCTGAATGGGGTGTTCATTTCGTCTCTTACCTCTATTGGAGCATTATTTATTATATCTCATTAGGACTAAAGAAAAACAGAGAAAAAAACTTCAATTGACATTGATTGACAGATAGGTATAGATTAGTATCAAAATGACAAAAAGTAGCCTCAAATATCCAGAATTTTGACAGTCAAAAATCCAAAATTTTGACAGTCAGAATTTTTGTCTAATTGCATTATTCAATTGATTGCAGTATCATCAATCAGCAGCGTAGTATAATAATTCTATTGAGTTTTTTTCTTTAGTTAGTTGAGTTGAGTTGAGTTGAGTTGAGTGAGTTAGTTAGTTGGATTCATGCGTGTGTGTGTGTGTGTGTGTGTGTGTGTGTGTGTGTGTGTGTTGAGTTCAACGAAATGGATGAGGGAAAACTAGAACAAATGTCAGACGTAGGCCTCCAAAAGACAAACGCTTTGATGTTGCTGCGCCTTAGGTCTTTTTTGCAGCGGATGATTTGTTGTTGTTTGATCAAAAAGTTGAATACTATTTGGACGCAGTGCAGTGGACTAACTGGAGGGATACACTCTCGTTGTCTTTGACAGTAGAGCTGACACGCCACAAAAAGGGGCGAACTTGCAATTGGACGCATTGAGTTCAATCTTTTTTCATCTACATCGTGCTCGGATATAGTCATCCTCCTGCTCCTCTTCCAATTTAAATCAAAGTGGCTGCTTTCCATTGATGTCGTTGTTGTTGCGTTAGTTCCTAACAATTTCATATAAATTCCGCACGGCGTCGCACCGCCAGAAGATTGCGCGCCATCCGAAGTCCGGGCAGCGCGTCCGCCGCCGTAGCCCCGCTCGGCGTCGTCCGCGGGCGGCCCGTCGTTCGTTCGGGCAGCGCGTCCGCCATTGGCGCCGTCCGGGGACCGCGCACCCACGTCGTCTGCGCGCGGTCCGTCGTTCTTCAACTAAGAATTAAAACAACTGCTTTTTTCTTCCTCTACCTGTTGTTGTTGTTGTTGTTGTTGTTGTTGTTGTTGTTGTTGTTGCTGTTGTTCTTGTTGTTGTTGTTGTTGTTGTTGTTCTCTAATCATCTCGTTGTTCTCGTTGTTGTGAATATTGTGTTTTTTCGCTATAGTTGCAAATGACGGGGAGCCACCACTTTAGAGATTAGGTGACAAGTCGTGCAAAATACTTGTTTGACACACTCACACGCAGTCAGTCAGTCAATTGAAACCAGGCAGAAAATTTGTTTGTAACGATTTTTGTCTTCAAAGCATCTGAAAAACAAAATACTTTTTTTCTATTGAGAAATACAGGGCCTTTAATGTGAAAATATACCAAAAAAATTAGTTTATGAAAAAATGATGTATATCACGTCCATCCATTCTTCCATCTCATTGTTAACAAACTCATCATTGCTGTTTTCTTTGCTTTTTTTGTCATACAAACAATTATCTATCGAAAAAATTATTGTTATCAATCAGTCAATCAATCAATCAATCAATCAATCAACCAACCAACTAAACAACCATTACAAAAAGGAACTTGATAATGAAAAACTGCATAGATAGGCGTATGATCTAGGTCTTTGACAAATATTCTTCTTTTATTAATTAATCTATCAACAACAACAACAGTAAATTTTGATTAATTTCCCTTGCACAACGAAAAATTAAGAAAATTAGGTAGAAACAGGAAAAGAAGCGCCATTTTTAGTAACAAAAGAAGACAGAGTACAAAAACAAAAGGAAGCGAGCAGCTTTTTTTGGCAGCAAAAAAGCGAGCAGCTATAAAAAATAAGTACCAAATGAAATAAATAAAAAATGTAAAGTAAAATGTAAATGAGTAGCAAGAAATAAAAAAAAGTGTTTTCCGAAACAGCAGCTTAATAGATAGCATCAGCTTCTAATTAACGTCAGTAGTATTGATATTGACTGCATCATCTTCTTCTTCAGCGTCATCATAGTAACAATCAGGATCACCAGCTATTACAACAGCTTCTGCCGACGACGAGGTAACATTTCTGTCTCCCTCCCGGCAACTTGTTGTTTGGTATCATTGCTTGATCCATCTCCCACGTGTTGAGATACACAGGCTACTCCCGCTAAGGAGTTGTTGTTTTCTTCATTTTCTTCTCCAATTGTGTAATTGGAAAGATTTGAAAGATCAGCCGAGCAATAATGTCGAACGTTTAGAGTGTTATTGGCAGCTCTACCAAATTGATTTTGTTGAAAACGGTTTCGCTGCTGCAACAACGTAGCAGATGGTGCAGCAGTATATGTCACTGGTGCTGGTTGCTGACTTTGCACTGGAAGCGAATGAGAGTCCATTTGAGCGGCAGCCGCAAACGGTATCTGCTGTGTGGAAAGACATGACCTAGCTGCAACGTACGACTGATTATATTCAAGTAAATGTGCGTTGTTGTTGTTTTTGTTGTTTTGGTTGAAACAATGCAGATTGAAATCCAAAGTTGCGTCCGATGCACTATCGTGCTGTGGACAAAAGAACTGAGATGAATTTATTTGGCTGTTGTTTTGCTGTTGTTGTTGTTGTTGTTGTTGTTGAGCGAACCGATTATAAGCATTCTGGAGCTAGTTTTGAGACAAATATGATGTTGCCGCTTGTCGGTAATTGTAGATTGAATTGTAATAAAAAAGCAGGCTGTCAATGGCTGGCTTCAAACCCCAAATACTATTCTTTTCTGTTACGGAGAAAGTAACAATGCTCTTGAAGATTCCTACACGCGATGCGTCTAACTGTATTGTCAGAAACAGTTGCTTGCTGCTCACTGGAATTTGTGTTTCGCAACTAAAATTGCTGATACGCTCAAACACCTCAATATTGGTTTCAATATGCTGCTACAAAAGCGGGTTCTGATGCAAAGATGCATTCAGGACCGAATCTTTTGGCCAAATGCGAACAAAATATTGACTAGAAATTGGTAGGAGAGCCATTAAATCTCTCTCTGAAAAGACCAAACCTTTGGTTATGAGCAAGGCTGCTAAATAGGATAAAGTTGCGTAGAGCGCGTGAAATTTGAGTCAAGGATACATACTACATCTTTAATTTATGTATTAAGCTGTTTTAAGAAAAACCAAAGATGTCATGATCTAAATTGCTGTCCATATGCACAACACTATTTTACCAAGAATTTTATCTGCAGTTCAAACAGGCACTTGGAACGGAGAATTGGTGCTCTCTTTGGAAAATATTTGTTCAAGTCAGCATTTGCGTCATATGTAGAACTGAACAAGTCGAATTGTTCCCGGCGCACAAGAACACAAGGTTGTTTATTTTTTATTTGTCCAGCGAACGCAGCATAAACAGAGAAGGGACACCACACTTGTATTTGAAAGAACTTGAAGCCTGATCTCATCTCTGAGCTCGGTAGTTGAAAACTGAAATAGTGCTTTACGCGTGCTACGCCTTCATCAAGTCTCCAGTTTGTTGTAGTAGCTGGTTGGGCATTACTTGTAGATGATTGGGAGTCATCTCTACAGTATATCATCAAATGAAGATGGTTCTCGCAAAGGTCCGGTGCTTACTAGTGGACGACATAAGATTGCACCTTTGAGGTGAATTTGGAACACGATGTTGATTCTGTGAAGTTTTTCGTGTCACATACACTGCATTTGGAAAACTGCATTGTTTTAGGCAGTTAAAGACATGGGCACCAATCACAAACTCAATGTGCTCACGCCGTAGCATCACACAGAGCTCCTCAAAAATGTGATCACATTGCTCTGTTGCTCTATTCCCACAATCATTGGTGGGGTAGAACACAAAATGCGCATAATTCCTGGTGGCACCTTGACAAAACTCTATACCATAACTCTGAGGAATCAGTGCCCCCTGCATCACAGTTAATAATAGGTACACAAATGAAACAACAAATGAAAACGAAAAAAAACATATAAGTGCGGTAGTTAGTAATTAAACAATTAGATCTACCTACAACTATCAAAAATCTAACAGTTACAAAAAATTGCCTCAAATTGGCAGTTATCTCTTCATTCGATTCAATCTTTTGTACAGTAAAAATCAACGAGTACTGTCATCCACAAGACTAATTCATCAGATATGTTTGCTGAAATACAATACAGAACTTCGAGATATGGTATACAAACATAGAGAGACAGACAGACAGCCATGAGTCTCTGCTTTAAAAATGATCATCAAGTGCTCCTCTTCTTTTGCAAGATATGATTAATCCATCAATCATACTAGCGTTTCAAGGTCTCCATAACTATACAATTGCTTACGAGAAAAAGTCGAAGTTGTTGTTGTTGTAGAAGTGTTATCATCTACATTTGATTTAGATTGCAACCTCTTTTTTCGGGCGGGCACTTCCTCGACCACGCTTCCAAAGTGAGAAGTAGAAGGGTTATTATCTCCAAAATGACTTACCTTTGCCGGCTTGTCTTTTGAAATTGTCGTGAAAGAATTGTTTCTCTGAACGGAAATTGGTGTATAATAAATATTTCGAGAGCTTGTTGGTAAAGAGGGTTTTCTTTCATACAAAACCGGATACTGCATACACTTTTTTGGTCCATTCAGTGGTAAGACTGCAGTCATGTTTTCCCTACTTGCATTAGAAACCAGGAGATCGGGAGGAACGGAGTGAACTTGCGCAGTAGTCTGGAGAGTTTGGACAGTATTTGAATCGTGTTGCCACCTTGTAGCATAGCAACAACTGCAATTCAAGTCAGATGAATTTTTGTTTTCTTGTAAGCGTGTTTGCCCGTCCGCCGCAATCCCTTTCCCAAGAACCTCGGTCGCCAGTCAATTTTTCGATTTCCTTTTAACGGCTGACTGAATTTTCTGTTTTCGGGACCATCGGATATGAGTAGCATCAATAATACAGCACACAACGACAGATAGCAAAATTAACGAAAGGATGAACAGGAACAATAAAACATAGTTTGCGCGCACAATAGAGCTGACAATAGTGTCATTATATAGATCTAAGTCAGCTCTTTGTTGGTCCTTTCGCCCGCAACAAAAAAACCCATCAACGCTGATGCAACAGCCCATATTCTTCATTTGACAGGAGTCGACCGCAATGTAGTGACAAGTCAGTTTTTCTAGATAGCTGTTACATGACCAGTCTGTTATCGTCTCTGAGCTCCAATGTTGAGTGCTGTCTGACTTGGTTTGAGACATAGCGTTCAATAGTCTGAAAACAAAACAAAGTTTGTGCATTGTTTGCAATTTCTGTTCAAAAAATAAACAAGTGGAGAAAAAAAGTGTGAAAAGAAATTAATACTTCAAATTGAAAAAATAAAGAAAATTTAAATTACTGTTACCAAATGCAAACTGGCTACATTAATGTTTGAAGTTGGATAAGAAACCATAGGGGACAGATAAGCCAGTATCAGTATCGAAGCAGCGTTTAGTACAAGTTATCTTAGTCATTTCTTTGCAAAACTGTGTTTGAATGCTACGCAACGATTGTGTTTTAACGCAACGACGCATTGAGCTAAATGGGGAGCGTAGCTCGTGCACCAGGAGAACCAGTTTTTTGAACTCTTCGATATCGAACGTTTTCTCAACTGCTCTGTTAATAGTGAGATCTTTGACTTCAAAAACATTGTACTCAGCTGCTGTTTCATTATTGCGTCCATTAAAACGGTAAAATGTTGGCCCACCACTAAAAAAATTATCAACCGTGACCGTTTTTGGAAATTCGTCCGTCATATCACCGAGCTAGGAACCGATAGGTATATCCCTATGAGCATCCAAACCACTAACTTGCTCATCAATGTACATTATACTGTCTGTATCACAGAAAAAAACGTTTTGAGGATTTCTCACTTTCGAAATATGCTGATATAGTATGCTTCGGGCGTGGGCGGTTGTAAAGGCAGCCAAAACAACATTAGATTTCCTCGGAATATCAGCCGCATCGTCAATATTTGGTACTGAAGAAGCATCAAATCTTCTTCCACTAGAGTTGCGTCAATAACGCGAGAAAAATTAGACTTGAAGTATTTTACGACATCAGGGTAATTGTTGACATACCTCGTCTTTGTCAGGTTCTCACGCATACCAAGATAACCCCAACAAGAATTGAGAAGAATTTTTGAGATGAAACGTAAGCCTTTGTTCCGCTCCATATTCTCCTCATTCAGTTTAACCCCCTCTTTGAGTTCAAAGTCGCGCAGAAAGTCTCTTCTGTGGCCACAAGTTTCAGTCTGATCACAGTTACACTCTACTGGCTACCCACTCGCTTCGGTTTTTATCTTCAAAAAAGTGTTTATGTACTCCCGAAATAAGTTTGATGAGCGTCTTGCAGTGCTCCATGACCAAATTTCTGACACATCAATAACGCTGTAGCCCCATCGAATCCCTAATCGTAGTTCAACTGTCTCAAATGTGCACCAGAAAGGCCTATCAAGGTAATCACTGTGCGAGCAATTGGACCCATCGATTGAGATATTTGCCTGCTGGGATTTGTTAGAACTAGTGGTTTCCACGCAATTCCTGCAGAGCGGGAAAAAAAGATTGGCATTAAACTTGAAAGGGATAATTGGTATCCAGAGATTCCTCGGCGGCAGAACAAGACATTTGATTAATCCAAAGTATTCTTCATCCAAAATTTTCTGTTCAACTTCCAAAAAAGGCTGACAATAAATGCAATCATTCGAACATGACGCTAGCTCTTTTCGTCGCTGAAGACTTAACGGATTTTCCGACATATTTTCATCAAAAACTGGAGCCACAAGCACAAAGTCCGGATAACCAACAGGATAAGGGCACGAAGCTATACCATACGGGTGCGAGGAACAAATATCAATATAACAAAACTTTTGGTTACAATTGTTTTCGTGCCAACGTGTGCAGAAATTTTCAGTCCGACCGCCAACAAAAGCGTCTCTGGCTTTGAGTGGTGAAAAAAACTCGCTACTGCTTACCAGTTGTTTCAACTGCGAAAAATAACAGTGGCCGTTAGAAACGGGAGCAAATTTTGCCGCTTCTTCTAAATCGTTAAATTGACATTCCCAGATATTTTGACATGACTCAATAACATAGTTTAAACCATCCGTCGTTTTGTGGGGAACTTTGTTTTCAATTTGAGATTGGTGAAACTGAAATCTTTCTTGAAAAGTGGTGAAATGAAGCTCTTCCACAGTCATTCAGATTTTCTTAATAAACTCTCCGCGATTTGGATAACATTTGTAGCTGCCGTGATAATAACAACCAAAAAACTCAAAAATAATTGCTCTGTACACAACTTTAGAATCGCTGATCCAATCTTGTTCATCGGAGCGCTCTTTTTTTAACATGAGACCATCTACACGGCACGCGCCAATTTTTTGCTCTCGAACTTCTTTATCGTTTTTTGAAGCAGAACCACCCAAAGAGTTTGCTTTGTAGAATTATTTCAAAATTCCTGTTTTTTTCCCTCTCGGTACGTTCGATCCAGCAGCGCCATTGATTAGCCGGGAACGAAGTTTTCTCCATCGACCGATATCCGTTTGATGGTAAAATCGCTATAGAGGAAGGAGGCATGAACAGTTGTCGGTATATATAGTTACAGGCTGATGCAGCAGTACATGCTATTTGAAAGGGGTCAATGTTGTTGCTTGTTTTCTTAATCAGTCGTCAAAAAGTGGTAACGCCTTGTTTCAATAATTCAACGTCTGACTGGCAGTATTTTTTTAACTCTAGCTGAAAGTCGTAAACTAGCAAGTTTTCCTTGTAAATTACCTCTTGTTGTTGATGCCACTGAATGAAGTGATTAAACTCCTCAGTATCTTTTAGGGAATTAACGCCAAACAGACACCGCGGCAGGAACTGTCCGGGTAGGAAGGCAAAATCTGGTTCTTGGCTTTCTCTTGAATTTTCATGGCACTCTCTTGGTAGCGTCCGTGCTGTGCAATTTAATCCTTGGAGTTTTGAAAGTCTGTCATCTCTCCTACTAATGCAGTGAGGGCAATCAGCGGAAACTATGTTCACTAAGCCGCATTGCTGTCCATTGGGGCACGAAGAAATTGTAAAAAAGGTGTTTTACCTTGAAAAGCTGCAGATGAAGTAAGAAAGTGGGGGAAAAATCCCTTCTCCGTCTCTTCAATAGTAAATGTCTTTAAAAATTTCCGAAGAGGGATAGGTATGAACAGGTATGAATCAATAAACCATTTATTTTCCACTTTGAGTGACACAACTTTATTGCCTCTCAGAACAATTTTTGGAATGATACTTTGTTTCTGATATAGCCACTCCAAGATTGGCAGAAAGTCGTACCAACTTCCAAAATGAGCAATGAACCATTCGCACTTTCTGACACGCTCTTTGTTGTCGAACAACCAAAGACAAAAATCGTTAACTGAATTCCAACCAACAAAAGACTTCTCAACTCCGGAAAATGATTTTGCAATCAGAAGAACCGGTTTGTGTACATTCTTTTGTTCGCAGCTCTGATCAGTTTCAATGTCAAAGATCCAAGTTTGTTTGTCTGGCACTGCTTGCTCTGCTTCTTCTTCATGTCGCGAGAAGGAAGCGTCAGAATTGGACACTGAATTGAAGAGGTTACTCCTCTTTGATTTCTTGCTGTTAAAATTTCCGTTATCATCATCAACAATCGTTCTTTCACCAACATCAGTCTCCAGGGCTACACGTGCCCGTTTTCTGGGGTTCTGTACAAAACACTCGTGTTTCTTTCCTTGTGAGAAATCGTAGAATTGAGAACAAGTTACGCATCGTTTTTTGCTGCATTGATGAGTGGTTGCCAAGTGCCGGGAAACAGTAAGATTGCACCCAGGACATTTGTAGAAATAAGAGCAAATACGTTGTGTTATATGCGCATCCAAGCACAGCTTATTCTTCAAAATTAGTCCACAAGTTTGGCAACGATACATAGAACACATCTGTTGTCCAAAAAAATCAGTTTTGAACGCAGTAGAAGCCCTGTTTCTGCACTTTGGCATACGACACTCTGTGCACGAACTGGCTGCACACAAGTGTTTAACATTAGAAAATCCTTTATGACAAGCATAGCAGAAAAACCGAACGCTGAACAGGCCCTTCCTTGAAGTGATTACCTCAACGTGCTCTGCGTCTGAGTTGTACAACAAATCAATGTGCTTCTCCTGGCCGTCGTTGAAACTTTTAAAATAAACACCCATGAACTTTGCATCGTACACAGTTATGTTGTATGGTATTAGAGTTGCTGTTTTGGCCAACATAGAGAGATCGCCAAGAGTCGATTTCTTATTCGCGCTGTTTTCGAAATCAATGTCCGAATTTGAAAACGGTTTCAGTTTGAATATCAACTGCTTTTTTTCCAAATCCTGTTTCTATTTTTTTGAAAATTGTTTCTTTGCCTGCTGTAATCCGTTATCTGCCAGAGCCATGCCTACGCCTAGTGCTGCTAATAAGCAATTATTTGATTCATCAGTATGAATAGATATAACTTATCGCTTCTGTGATATGAAAGTTAGTACGTCGGGGATAGTTCGATTATGAATTCCGCCTGTTTTATAGCCAACCATAGCAGGTAAAGACACCGATAACACATTCACTTTCATATCGCTACTGATATCGAACCCTTCGTTTGAATTTAAAACACGCTCTATTTCATTTAGCAGAAAATCGATGTTAAAAACAGCCGCTTCCTGAAAAGGTATATGAACTGGGTAACTCAGACTCGGAGCATTTAGAACCAAGCGCATGCGGTGATTAGTATTTTTGTTTTCACGGTTTAATTCTTCAATGAAGAAATTTATCAAGTGATTAAAAATGTCTTTGACTTTGTCAATTTGTGTTTCAATACCTCGAAAACTGACCTCGAAGTCGCGACTGACCGCTTGTAAGGAGCTTCTTCTTTTCGGTGTTCGTGTTATTTGATAAAAAGTTGAGGGATCAAAACCACTAGCTGAGCTCAGGTCTGGTGCTTCTGCTACAGTAGCGTTGCTGGTGTTGCCATTATTGTGTGTGTCTTCACTTGACATGATCAGTGTCTGAAAACAGGTATCAAATTTAGAACTTGATTCTTCAATTATTAGTTTTAGGCGACGGTCTGTTTGTGTGGTTTATAGAGAGAGAACAGTCATCAATTTCGAACAGCAAAAAAATGTTAGACATAATTCGTGTTCTTTTTTAAATTGAGACAAGAACAAAGTATTTTGTCATCATAAAATAATTAGAAAACTCGAGTACAAAAAATGAGCTTATCAGAAAAGACAAAAGAAAAAAGTTTTGTTTGGAAAATGATTAGCGGCATTAAATATAGAAGCATGGGTGGTAAAAGATTGGAGCAAGTTTTACTTATTATTTGAAAGCAACAGTTAAAGGCACAATATAATCATATGTTGGCTGGTTTCTGAACATATTTGCAGGCAAAAACCGCTGCCATATAAAGACATTCTTTGGCTTCAGATTTAGAGGAACCACCAAGACAAAGAAGTATTTCTCCAAGTTTTTGACAGATTCGTTCCATCAGATATGTCATGCTGAACCACTGAAAACCAGTCAAAAATTCTTTGATATTTGGCAGCGAATGAAGTCGTAAACCTTCGTCTCTGAGGCCTTTTAAAAGCTGCACCGCCTTCACATCGCTCATCTCTTTTAATCGAATGCCTTCACTTGCCTCCATTAGTGAATCGTTCCAGGCCGCAATACGTTTGTCAAGATAGACAACCCTTTCATATGCACTGGCGTGTACATTCATTTCACTGAAACGCAGCTAATACGTTAGAAACCGCAACAACAAAATCAGTTTGATCAAGTTTGATTAACGATTGATTGGAAAGATATCATTCAATTCTTTTGAAAAAAAGTCTGTCCAATAATTGACACGTTTTTATTCCTCTCAAAAAAGCTGTAGATTAAACCCGGATATTAATTAAAGTACTTTAATATCAGTAAGAACACTGTGAACTATACATAATATTTGAAGGTGAAAGATAGGCAAACGAAAATTATAAACGTTCGAAAAAACGTTATAATCTAGTTTAGGAATAACCAATCTGGGATCGTCGCTGGTTTCTGTGCCTGGTTACGCTGTCTATATTCTTGCGATAAACTGAACGCTCTTAAGCTGAGTGCTTTTGCGTCATCGTGCATGTCAATTTTTCTGTAACAATCCGCCAACTTCAGATAAATTTGTTCGAGAGTCTTGTTCAGTCGATTCTATTGAAATAAGGAGGCGAAAAGTCTGACGATTCTCATATGGTAGAGCACATTTAAAAAAGCCTTTGTGCTGTCTAGGTTTCTTAGAGCTTCTATCCATGTACATGATCCGTTATCTATCGAAATGGTAATTGGTTGATGTGACAGCTCCAGTTGACGAACAGCTATCTCAACTTTTTCGTAAACTTCAACTTCTTTTGAGCAAGGCCGGTTGTCGGACATTGCACATGGTTGATTTCCACTCTGCATTTTGTGGTCTGAAAACAGAGAAGTTTCTGAATTGGTGATCTTGTGAGAACATTTGTTTTTTTTTCTAATGAGTTTTTCTAATGAGTTTGTTTTTTTTTCTAATCATTCATCATAATACTATTGAAGACAAGGTGGTTTTGAATAAACTTGCTTCTTGCAGTTGGTCGTTGAAATTAAGAATCAGAAAAAAAATTTGGTAGCAAAACAACTAAATAGTCAATAAATGACTGAGTGTCTTAGCATAAGATGAAAAGTAATACACATTTGAAAGAAGAAAAAGCGTACAATAATTTTTTAGACATAACGAAATCAGCGCAAGAAAAATGAATTATGGTAGGTTGAACATTTTGCAATGCTATGGTTTGGCAGCGAAGAATCAAGTCTTCAAGAGTCACATTCGAGCATGACAGCATTTTCATACAAAGTTTCTTATATACTTTTGATCGCCTCTCGTCTTCATTGTCATTGAACAGATCGGTTTTTGCTTTGTACAAAAAACCAAGCATCCAACAATAACGCTTGATGTTATTTGTCTCCGAGGAACCTATGTTTATTTGGAGAGGTAGGCTCTTTAAATTAGCTATCATGAAGTCAAAAGCCGTATTCAATTCTTCTCATGTTGCAACATATTTGAACTTCGCATAAGGATCATCACATTGACCCTCTGCGACAGCTTTGAGTATCATATTGCCCAACGATATTTGATTTGATTGTTTACTGACAACTTCCTTAACTACGTCAATCCCAAATATTTGCGCTATCTGGGTTATTTGAACATTTCCACTATCCTGAACAAAACACAATAAAATTATTGAGGCTCAGCAAATTATCGAAGTGATTTGTTTTTTGTATTTTTAGGGTTCGATACTGCCCATCTCAATACAGTACAGTATATGTCATCCTTGAAAACATGAGGTGTTTTTGAAGCAAAAAGGTTCTTACTTTTAACGTCTTCATTGTCATTAACGTCTCGTCATTAACGTCATTAACGTCTTCATTGTCCAAGTCAACAACTTCAGTGGTAGAACTCGCTTGTTGGGAGTTGTCGTCGACAGACTCTTCGATTTCAATCCGGGTAGAATTCATCATCCTCCAGTGTAACATGAAAACCGTCCGGTTGCCTTGTCAAACGTGCCAGCTTCACAGCAAGATTATGGCCGCGACTAAAGTCAATTGCTTCGCAACTCACTGCTTCAGAAGTCAGAACTGACAGAAGTCATTGATACTTGTCTAAAAAACACAACACTATAAGCTTGTTCAAGGTTTGAAAAGGAACCGACAATGCCTGGAATGAGATGACGAGTAAAAGCTGCAAAAAAATTTTTTTAATTAAAAAATAGTAGCGAGAGAATACAAAAATATTGTATATAGGTTGATCAAGGAGAGGAGAATAATAATCTGGTAGCCAATCAATCAGTTGAACCAAAACTGTGTGATATCATTCAGACGATTTAAAATTTTTTCAAATTGGAAGAATTGCTCCTTTCACTTTTTGGCTAGCTTTGAATTTGACTGGGGATCGCCAAATATCTGCTTCTTGTTCATTTTTAAATGATACATCCTCTGTAACAGGGATAGCAAAGTCCTCGGGAAAGTCGTCCCCAACTTGAGACTGAGTGTAAACTTCAGCTTCGTCGCCGATCGTTTCGCCATTTAATTTGTGTTCAACTTCCACAACTTTCGTCTTCACTTTCTTCCCTTCAACAGGAGCGCTTTTGCATCTAATTGCTTCAAGGGATGAAGTTATTGCCAACTCAAAAGGCTCCCGCAGTGCCAAATCTGTCTCGGTCAAGGTTTCACTGGATTCACTACCAATAATTTTTGTGACGTTGATCAATTCGTCCATTGTGAGCAATAAACTCGATTGTCTGGTCCATTTATCAGATATTGTATTGATTTTTGAATCAACCGTAGTTGTTAGTTTGAAGACCTTAATGTAAGCGTATACGCTCGTTTGAATTTTCTGAGCCCGATTCTGACAAATCGGTTGTTTTTTGGATCCAGGTCCCACACGTTATCCAGTTTTGATACCTCAAGATCTTCAGCAGGCGTTACTCCAGTGAAAGGCTGTGCATTTTGCAGCTCGAGGTCACTTTGATCTTTTCGTTTTCTAATCCACTGCGCCATTCTAAATCATTGCAAGCAATGAAACTATGAACTAATTTTTTGAAAGAAAAGTGTTGCGTAGGTATGACCAACTCCCGTGAAAGGTATCGGTTTCCCAGTATCACTTCCAATTTCAATCAAAATATCGTGAATATAGTTTTTATCGACAAGCTTAGATTGGTTTTGTCAAAAGAGTGACGATATACAGCTGGATATCCGAAACGGCCTGTGATGGAGGACTCCACTTTTTCAGGACCAATTTGAGTTGCGTCAGATAAAGGCAAAGATCCTAATAAGGGTGCCTTGGTATTGCCAACAAACTGTGGCTCAATAATGTCACAATAAACAAAAGCAAGATGATACAAATTGATATCCGTTGGAAAAACTGGCTTATCTTCAAAGTGGTTTGTTTCCGGAGGAAAGTTTATTATGCGTCTCCAACGGAGATTTCTCTAATCCTAATATGTATATGAGATCATCGGAAACATTTGTCAGATGAACACAGTCCTTTCCTTCGCATAGTACATCAACACCTTTGGACGTAAGTTCTTTTCTCGGGAAAAACTGAAAATCTTTTTTTACTTTTATCGATTCTTGTCCTCTAGATGAATAGATTCCTTTTTCCATGCCATCAATCAATTCGAACACGCTTTTGTACAAACCTTTAGGAACACGACAATTTGATAAGTAGATGCCAAGTTTTCATTTGATATAGTCAAATTTACCTTCAACGATATTGAAGAACTTTTTTGGACAAGTTATGCTAGAGAGGGAAACAATCCACTGATTATCGCCAAGTTCTAGAGGCGCGCTGAGTGATGTACGGAAGGACGCAAGTGTTTTGTCGGGATAGCAATCAATCGACGCATTGTATGATAAATCGATCGTAAAGAAACTGTTTTCTAATTTTGTCATCAAAACGTTGCAATCACTACTGCCTAAAGTTGGCAAGCACTTCCTCTTTAAAAAAATTAAAAAACGGCTCATGGCGCAAACTGTAATTTAATCAAAACTTTAACTTACCAGCAATGTTGTCGGAATGAAGACCAAGATGCTTTTGCATATAAAATGGATGACACTCCTCCAATTTTTTATTTTCTTCCAATGAGAAACAAAATGTAGTAGTGCAAGTTAATCTGAAATAAAGTGGAAAGGCTGTTTTTTTTTGAAAAACGCAAACAAGAGCTCTCAGTAAAAATGTGAAATCACTTTAATTTGTTTTTTGCTGATGAAAAACAAAAACAGCGAAAGAACGAATTTTACAATTTGTAAAATTGGAGCAAGACATCCCTCGCTTGTTAGAAGTAATCCTCTTTTTTAAAATCTGTAAACAGGAGCAATATAGAGAATTGAAAATTATTCTGAAAAAGGAACATAGTTGAAATTTACATTTTGTAAAAAGTAAAAGCTGAGTTTTTTACAATTTGTAAAAAAAATAGAAGCTGAGTTTCTAACAATTTGTAAAATGTAGAAGTTGAGTTTTTACAAATTGTAAAATGAGATGCCTAAAAATTTGACAATTTGTAAGAAGAACGTAGTTGAAAATTTACAATTTGTAAAAAGTAGAAGCTGAATTTTTTCACAATTTGTAAAAAGTAGAAGCTGAGTTTTTTACAATTTGTAAAAAGTAGAAGCTGAGTTTTTTACAATTTGTAAAAAGTAGAAGTTGAGTTTTTACAATTTGTGAATTGAGATGCCTAAAAATTTGAAAATTTGTAAGAGGAACGTAGTTGAAAATTTACAATTTGTAAAAAGTAGAAGCTGAATTTTTTCACAATTTGTAAAAAAAAGAAGCTGAGTTTTTTACAATTTGTAAAAAGTAGAAGCTGAGTTTTTTACAATTTGTAAAAAGTAGAAGTTGAGTTTTTACAATTTGTAAATTGAGATGCCTAAAAATTTGAAAATTTGTAAGAGGAACGTAGTTGAAATTTTAAAATTTGTAAAAAGCAGCAGCTGAATTTTTTTAATTTGTAAAAATTAGAAGCAGAGTTTTTTACAATTTGAAAACTGTAGAAGCTGAATTTTTTACAATTTATAAAATGTAGAAGCTGAATTTTTTACAGTTTGTAAAAACTAAAAGATTAGAGCAGCAAAACAAAAATAAGTAAAGCTTATTCGAATAAACAACAACGCTAGGACAAAAGCAAAAATTTTAGTTGAGAAGGAGCAACCAAATGACGGTAAGCAACAGTGTGAGCAAAATGACTTAGTTGGAGCCAGGCAAAACTAACCACAACTTGCTAGGCGATACACCAACCAATCAGACAAAATCTGGGAAAATGATCCACAAAAACAAAGAATTAAAGCATTGAGTCCTATCAGAAAATTTGTCACAAACGAAAAAAGAGCAAAGAATGAATGAAAAGTAGAGAAAAAATTAACCAATCAGTTTTTTTCGCTAACTCAAATTAAAATTCAAAAACACAAAACGAATCAACAAAAAGGTTGTTTTCATAGTGAATCAAGTTTTTTTTAATTTAAAAAAAAATTTTTACATTTTGTAAAAATTAGTTGATCCGACAGACAGGTATCACGATAACAAGAGTAAGAGTTTTTTACATTTTGTAAAAATTGTTTTACAAATTGTAAAAATTGTGCATTTTTTGTTTTTTGAAGGATTCCTTGGAACGATGAAAGTTTTACAATTTGTAATATGTACTGTTTGTTTTCAGAATTTAAAATAATTTTGGAGAACTATAACTTTTTGTAAAAAAATTTTTACAATTTGTAAAAATTTTACATTTTGTAAGATAAACTGATTGTTTTTAGAATTTGAAGTACTATTGAGAAAAGCAGTTTTTACAATTTGTAAAAAAAAATTAACAATTTGTAAAACCAAATTTTTTTACATTTTGTAAAAATTATTTTACAAAATGTAATTTTTTCTGCAAATATAAGAAACGCTGACTGTGTGCATGTATCAGTCAGTTGTTGCGTATAAACGCGTGAATGTGTGTGTGCGCTTGTGTGTGTGTATGTGTGTGTGTGTGTGGGTGTGTGTGTGTGGGTTGGTGTGTGGGTGTGTGGGTGGGTGGGTAGGTTTGATGGAGGGGGGGGATACACATTTTTAGTAACTACTTTTTTTGATAAATTTTGATATTTTTTTTAGAAAACACGCAGCCTTTTTCGAATAAGTAGGTGGAATAAGTTAGGAAGATTTAACTGTTTAGAATGAGTAAAATTGTTGAGGCAAAAATACTGTTTTTTGTAGGTGAGGATAAAGCGTGTTGATATTAAGAGCTATGACAAATTAATGTGCTTGCTCTAACAAACAGGAAGTTATTTTTAGCAAACACACATATTCACGCACGCATACACTCATACACAAAACAAGCATACACACATACTCACGCACGCATACACTCATACACACAACAAACACAAACGCGCACTCAAAAGCGAACAATACGGCAGCTGAAAAAGTGGGGGGAATTATGACGCTATATGTTTTGCTAAAAATTGAAAAAGGAAAATGAATAAGCTTACTGTGTCATCTAAAAATAGAACAACATGATTAGTCGGGTAGGCTCCGAAAACCGAGGAAGATTGGATGTGCTGATTGGGTGCCGAGTATCACCCTATCGGCATATGTATTCTTCTAATATGGCAAAAAAAATGAACGCCACGACGACGCACCAACCTGGCAAGACTAAAAAGATTCAACGATTCCCAAATTGGTATAATGTTTTGCGTTGTATCTTCTAACGGATGAAATGGAGAGACGAGGACCTAATTGTCCCGGGTTGAAGTTTCTTTGATTTTATACAAGGATCATATATGATTTCATATTGTCCATACTTGATTTCTTAGTACGGTCCTTGTATGAAACCAAAGAAATCATATATGATCCTTGTATGATTACCTAGAAATCATATATGATCCTAGTACGAATACGAAGAATCATACATCTATTATTTGAAAATCTTTAACCATTTATATATATTTTTTTATTCGGTAGGGCATCACCTATATGATACCCCGGCATCACCTTGTGATCCGCCAAGAGACCCCAACCCCTAACGTACAATATCAATTGCAAGTTGGGCACAAAATAAATTCACAATTACACAATTTATGTACAACCATTCGTTAAAAGAAGTTTAATACATATTAAGAAAGAGTTTCAGTTTAAAAAAGAAGTATTGAAGCAGAAAGTTCTCGTTAAAACTGAGTTTCTGTTCCTGTTGTATTAAAGACTTCTTTTGCGTCCGGCGCACTCAGCCATTTCAAGCACCATGGAGGGCTTCTACTGGCTGAACTTGGAATTTCAAAAAGATAATGGATCGGATTCATGGCTAGCCTCGTAGGGATGGTGTGATCGGCAACTTTCATTATCACAAGGTAAGTAACAAGTACTGTTAATTAATTAAAACAAAAAAAAATAAATTTTCAGGATATTAAATGTTTGATGACGTTGGTGGGACTCGAACCTCATTGTGTGGATGTCAGAATTTTAACCGTTATTAGTGCATTGCACTAAGTTTTGTTCTGTTTTTGGAGGTGTTTGGCATCATAGTTTCATTGTTCTCAGTTTGGAATTGTCTGAAAAGTTGAGACGGATGAAATTGGCTCATCCCGAGTCTCGAACCCACGCTCGCATTGTTAATATTGAGTTAGCTGTCCGCGCTAAGTTCCATGTTTGATGGCCCATAGTTTCAATACTCTTTCAATCGCAATACGAATTAACTTCCAACCAATTAAAGCAGATAGGTAGTATAAAACAAATGATCTTAATTCGTATAATATAATAGTCGTCAGTCTGAGGAGAACAAATGCAAAAATTTTCTGTTCGAAAAGAAAGGACTGAAAAAGTTAAAATTAATTTTGTTTTAATTTCATAAGGGAAAGTGAATAAAAAAAATCAAAACTGACGAAAAACAAGAAGTGCTTGATTAAAAGTGCTACGCTGACCTAACCATAAAACCACTGAAACCAAACCGCGCGCAGCACAAAGCTAGATGATGAAGTGTTTCTCTTGTTTAATTTAATTCAGTGGAGTATGAAATAGATGGTAAAAAGACTGAAATAAAGATTTCAAAAGGAAACGAAGCTTGTTTAAATTGATAATTGCCGTAATTAGTTTTTGTTTTGGTGTTTTTGGTGATCTGTTCAGCCCCGAATTTACTAAGCGAGCGGCTGGCTGAATAGAATGAAAAGAATGAAGTGGATTAAGATTAAGTTGTGTCTGGCCCCGAATTGACTAAGCGAGCGGCTGGCCATACACTCATAATATTTCTGATCGGATAAAAGGACGCCTATGTGCAAAATAAAAAGTAAGAGAAGGAAATAAAAGGAAGGTGACACTTCTCGGATTCGAACTCTTATCGGTTCGATTTGTTAGTTACGTGTATACGTGATTCTCCGCTGCGCCAATCGGCTTGGCTTCAACAATTATACTAAATCATTTTGAGTTGGCTGTAGGTAGTAAACGCTTTGACTGATATATGAAAAAAAGAAAAACAAAATCGCATAGTGATAAATAAACAAAGTTGGAGTCGAACCGTAGCTGTAGGTATAGAGATCTTCGTGTTCGTTGCTCCTCACAACTGCGCTACTGGCTAATAATTTGTTTTATTTCGTTTGCTAGTCATTAAAATCGTGTGATGTTTTTCGCTGAGATTTCAATATAAAGTTGCACTTCCTTGTTATCCCACTTTTGTCTTCGTCTTCCTATTTATTCAATTCCTAAGTTTTCCACTGATGTCAGTCCGGCTGCCGATTTTTCTTGGAAAACAATTTAAGGCCTTGAAATTGGGGATGCACTGGGGCTCGATCCTCATTCTGTCATTCATCAGTGTTTTGAGCTGCTACCTACGCCGGATGGCTAGTGTGCACCAGTTTGTCATTTCTTTTTTCCTTTTTGTTTAGTATTGAAGGTGGTCGAGAGTACTTTTGCAATTATTAAGCGGGCACTGCCTTTTCTTGTGAATTAGTTCCACTACAGACTGTATGTTATGTTTAATTGCCCGACTAATATACCCATTTGCTAGTTTAATCTGAACTTCTCTAATTGTTTGCATGTTTGCGTCTTCATGAAGTTTTTGGACCTTGTAAAATCTAGGTTATCGTAGGCAGATCCTCAAGGCTCTATTCTGGACACATTGTATTTTATTAATGAGTGCTTGGGATTGGTCAATCCAACAGGCATTTGAGTACAAAAAAAGAGGCCGGATCCAAGATTTGTATACCAATAAAAGACTCTCTTCGTTGATGTTTAGATTGCTAAGTCTCCACAGTTGAAATAACCTGCTGTTTGCTCTCTTTATTAGGCTTTGGCAGTGATCGTTCCATCTGAGATGAGGAGTGAGAGTAATACCCAGAAATTTTAGCGTTTGTGTTTTTCCGACGGGTACGCCTTTTATTTTTAAATTGAGCTCAGACTTTTTCTTAGATGGGTTTTTAAAAATCATGTACTGAGTTTTGTTAGGATTTATTTTAATTTTCAAGTGGTCACACCAGTCTATAAGGCTATTTAGTGATGATTGCAGATTGTTTTGAATTAGTTGTGTTGAGCGAGATCTGTAGTACAGGGCAAAATCGTCAGCGAACTGTGAAATCTGTGCTTTCATTTTTGGCAATCGGCTAACGTATATAAGGAAGAGAATGGGAGCAATTACACTGCCTTGGGGCACACCGGCTGTCGGGCAGAAACTGGCGCTAACGCTAGTATTTATCTTTATGTAAACGTTCCTTTGTGACAAGAATGAATTTATCCACTTAATGATTGGGATCTTCAGCTCAATTGAATTCAATTTGTGGATCAACCCTAGACGCCATACGGCATCAAATGCTTTTTCAACATCCAAGCAAACTAAACCAACCATTTCAGACCATTGGAAAGCTTCACTAACGTGCTGAGTGAGTTTGATAAGATTGTCTGTGGTACAGCGATGTTTCCTGTAAGCGCTCTGAGTTTCGCCAAATACATTTAGACTTTCGCAATGTTCTAAGACAATGTTTTTCACAACAGTTTCGCAAACTTTGGCCAGGCAATTTGTAAGACTAATAGGTCGATAATTTTCAGCCTTTGATCTGTTTTTATCTTGCTTTGGTATCATTGTTATCTGTGATTCTTTCCAATTTACTGGAACATACGAGTTGTTAATTGAACTAGAAATGAGGAGGCAGGCTAGGGCTTTTATACTCCGTGGTAACTCACTGAGCACTTTGTAGCTGATTTTATCTGGTCCGGGACATGACTTTCTCGATACTCTCAATATTTCATCGAATTCTTTTGTTTTAATCACAATACAAAGTTGCTCGGTGTCGACGTTTGTACTTAGAAATGCTTTGGTTTCTTTTTCGATTTCCTCGTTGTGTTCGGCAATTTCTGTTGGTACTGCTGTGTGGTCTTTCATTGTGTCTTTTAGGAGTTGTTTGAAAAGCTCGCTTTTCTCATGATCTGTGACTGCCTTCGACTCTTTATATGTTAAATCGGGATAGTCGCGAGTTTTTTGTTTTGACTCGTGGTCATTTGTTAGTTCTTTTATTGCTCTCCAAAAACCTTTGCTGCCCTTGTCTCTTGCACGTGCCAGAATTTTAGCTCTTTTTTGTTCTTCTGATTGCCTGATTGATCGTTTGATTTCTTTCTGCAGATAATTTATCTCGGTTTTTAGAGACCTAAATTCATCGTTAACTGCACCTTTGAGTTCTCTTCGCTTTTTCCTTTTCAGTTTTATCAATTTTTGTGTCTCAATACTGTAAGGAAGCTTGTTTTTGTTGACATAGGAGTCTTCCAACGATTTGTGTATTATTTCAACCAGATTGCTGCTAAACTTGTTTAGTTCATCCTTTCCCGGATACTGCGCAGGCCAAAGGTCCGATGATCTATACGATTTTCTAGCGTTTTCTCTGAATTGTCTGAAGTCAATTTCCGATTTCAATTCAAATTTTTTGCTGATATTGAGGTTAAACGTTGTGATTGTGGTTCTATGGTCACTTCCCAGATCCTCTGAGACTTCGAAATTACTAAAATTCCTAAAAACTGTACTATCGCAAAAGTGTAAATCGAGCATGTTTTTACTTTTTCCGTCGAACGACTGATATGTGTGGTGACCGTTGTTTAGGAGTTTAAAATGACCGTTGTCTATTAGATTCAGGAGTTTCTCACCGTTTTCAGAATCATACGAGCAGTTTAATTCTTGGTGGGGAGAGTTGAAGTCACCACAAACAAAAACATTTGTCATACTTTCTGAGAATACTTTTTCTAGTGAGAGTGGTTTTCCAGGTGAATTGTAAACAGATATTATCCAAAAGTCTCCAAAATACGGTAGCGTGATGCATAATTTTAGTATTTCCAGTGTTTTTCCGCTGCAATCGTTCTCTTTTTCAGCTGGTTCTGTTCGGTTTATGACGATGTTGTTCTTTATTAAAATAAGAGAGCCATGATGACTGTTGGTATAAGTTTCTGTTGCAACAACATAATTACGAAGATGGTTGGTTTTCTGCCATTTTTTCACTTCATTCACGCAAATTATGTCTATGTCATTTTCGGCTAGGAATAAAATGAGATCGTTTATTTTGTTGTTTAGACCTCGACAGTTCCATTGCAAAATTTTGAGCTTATCCATTTTGGTTAAAGTTTTGGCTGTTTGATGTGTTGTTAGGCGGCATTGAATTAACAGGGATTGCATTTGCACTCTTAATGCTCTCATGTATTTTTTGACCATCAATTTTTTCATTGAAGATGCGTGAGGCGCTGTTAGAGACAATGTTTATTATATCACTATAGGACATGGTATTTAGAACTGTTCGTATTTTGCTCAAGACTTCGGCTACAAGAACAGCTATTTTTTCAGTTTGTGGCGGCATTTCAACGTTGGTTTGCGGTTTCAAGTTTTTCGATGCAGTAGAGTATTTATTCTCATTTATCTTTCTTGAAGCCTCAGCTAGCTTCTGCTGATAGGCCGGACAACCGCGATAAACTGTCGCATGAGCACCGCCACAGTTAGAACACTTAGCGTTTTCTTTTTGAACAGTACATTCTTTAACACTGTGCTCCTGCGAGCAGCGAAGACATCGAGTAGCATTACTGCATTCTTTTGCCGAGTGACCAAATTGTTGGCATTTGAAACATTGCATTACATGGGGTGGTTCACGGCTTGCTTCACATCGGTATAGCTGCCAACCTATTTTGACACCATGTTTCTGAGCTGCACTAACATGGTTATTGGAATCAGTTATGACTCGAATTAATTTTGTTGGTTGGCCAGTTGCTCGGCTTGTTATTCGTGTAACTTTGCTGACATTCATTGCGTTGTTGTTTAGGAGCTCAGCTTTTATCTCATCTTCACTAATGCTGTGATGCACATTTACAATCACGAAGCTTGGTTTGGTTTTTGGCTTGGGAAGTGTGTTTCTGGCATTCACAGCAGCATTAGGAAAGGCTTGAGTTAGGTTTACGGTCAGCATTAGACATTCTCTAGAAGCGAGGTCCTCAGGTTGAATAAAAAAATCGGTATTGTTCTTCAGCTCTCTTATGTGCTTTATTTTGACCACTGGAAAGTTTGATCTGATTGCTCTCGCAAACTGTATTTGTGATGGCCTTGGATCAATAGAAACAACAATTGGTCTAACGTTGGTGATTGGAATTTGTGCCTGTTTTCTGAACCTTTTTCTTTTACTTCGCACTTCATTAAAATCGCTTTCATCTTGTGTTGTTTCGTCGGCTGTCATTCTGGCTTCAGACAGAAGCCTTTCAATTTGGCTCATTTTAAAACTCAGCCTCAAAGAGGCTCTGACTTCTCGAAAAGTTCTCTAGTAAGATTTTGAAGATGAGGGATAAAACTTAGCAAAAAGTAAAGACTTTTGAGCTTAAGACTTTTGAAGTTGAGAATGAAACTGGAAGATAAAGCAAAATAAAAGTCGGGATTTAAGAGGAAAAGTCAGGATTTTAAATCTTAAGCAAGTTAAAAATCTCTTTTAGTTGGAAAGCAACTTTTAGTGAAAAATCTCTTTTTATAAAAGACTCACTCCCAAAGGACTTTCCTGCACAAAGTGGAGTACTTGCTTGTGGCTTTCCTATCACACTTTGAGGTACTGATCCGAAAGTGACATTAATAGCTTTTCAATCATCATGGACAATTTGGGCACAAAATAAAAGAGTATCTCCAAACAAATAACAAAGTTTTTGACATACTCTGAAGCCAGTTTATACACACAAATGCTCTTTTATAAAAAAAATTAATCACGAAAAAAAACCGCATATCACGTCAAATTCGTTTTCTGAATATGTTTAAACCACAAAGTTATTCTTTTAGCGCACACAAAGAATCAAATGTGGATTGCACATGCGATTTAATAATTTAATAAGTCCTCTGACTACATTATGCGAGAATTTGTGGCACCAGTCATTGTATTATGTGTCATATATGACCTTGTATGAAATCGAGGAAATTTTTTCAACTTCAATGGAAAATCAAAATTATACAGTTTTTGGTCTTTGAATTTTTTTTGTATGATCCTTGTATGATTTCTAGGAAATCATATATGGTCCTTGTATGACTACCAAGAATTCATACAAATCATATATGACCTAGCATGATTACTAAGAATCATATATGACCTAGTACGAAATCAAAGAAAGTTGTATGATCGTTGACCCGGGGTAGTACCGGGCTCATACAGAGAACTAATGGAAAAAATATTCAGATGTCACGGGATGAAACTTAATCAAGCCTCAAGTTCCCCTGAGTCAGACGCATCAATTGATTTAGGTGAGCAAATATTCTCATTTGATGCACGTTGCCAAGCCAAGGACGAAATTCTAAATGCAAAGAACTTTCCAGGTATAAACGAAACGGCCGGAGAATTGCTTAATTACCAGGTACGTTCAAATTTAAGTGTAACTTTACAGCAGTACATCAGAGAGGCCGCAGAGCACCAATCCATATTCAAGCAGACAATGAATGGGAATCTATAAAATTAATTAAGAACGACCGTATTGAGGGATTACAGCAATGTAGTAAACAGTATTACATATCGCCTATCATTTTTCATGTTAAAAGTGACAACTAAGAAAATCAGCAAACGGTCCCGAATGAAGCTATTTCAAAGAAACAATGAATGCCCAATATCCATTGTTTAATTGGTTCACTTTCTCAACACATCACAGCTAACGAATCATCATATGCGGACATGGTTATCCACGATTGATCTAAAGTATGCATATAGTCAAATTCACCTACACACAGAGACGGCAAAATGTTGTGCTTTAACATCGTTAGTGATGATACCACGGGTACAAATATATTTCACTCTGGGTTCTATGGTCTAACAGATATGCCTGCAAAATTTCAAAAGGCATTAGACTGAACGTTAGCAAAACTGCATGACAGGCACTGTTTCCTCAGAGATTTCATAAAATTTCTAATGGTGCCAAAGAGCAACATAATTATCTAGTGTGCAAATGCTTGCGACTATTAGATTACGAAATTTTTCAGTCCATTTAATAAAATGTCATTTCGCGACACATTCGATTAAATGACTGGGATGTGAAATTTCTCAAAAATTGATTTTGTCTATTAACTTCAAGAACTTCCGCAGCCAAAAAATTAACTCACGTGACAAGGTTCAAACTGTTAAAAATTTCTAGTAAGTTAACATCATGCTACGAGACTCATTTCCAATCAAGCCAAAAGAGGGAACGCATTCTGTGACATTTTAGAGAATAATTTTTTCGGGTGGCTAAAGAGATACCAAGTAGCATTTGAAACCATTAAACAGGGACAATTTGGGAAATTGCAAAAACTACACACTATTATACCAATCGGAAGACCAAAGTGAAATGTGATGTATCGAAAACGGATTAGATGCCGCCCTGGAGCAGAACTCAAAAATTAGATGGCAACCAATATCATATGTTTTAAGAGTCTTGAATGCGCGGGTCGAATGTCCTCCTTAATATCCTCCCATTTTGATGTAAGAGTGGGGGTAATTTGTCTATGGGGGGTAAATTGATGTAAGAGTGTGGGGGTAATTTGTTCAGAGGGGGTAAAATGATGTAAAAGTTGGGCTGCAATGGGAGGACTTTTGAGGAATTACACCCCTGACTGAAATTGCCATGTAAGAGTGGGCTGCTATGGGCTGCAATGGGAGGACTTTTCATGAATCCCCCCTGACTGAAATTGTCATGTAAGAGTGGGCTACAATGGGCTGCAATGGGAGGACTTGTCAGGAATTACCCCCCTGACTGAAATTGCCATGTAAGAGTGGGCTGCAATGGGCTGCAATGGGAGGACATTTCAGGAATTACCCCCCTGACTGAAATTGCCATGTAAGAGTGGGCTGCAATGTGCTGCAATGGGAGGATTTTTCAGGAATCACCCCCTCACTAAAATTGCCATGTAAGAGTGGGCTGTAATGGGAGGACTTTTCAGGAATTACCCCACCAATGACTGAAATTGCAATGTAAGAGTGGGCTGCAATGAGCTGCAATGGGAGGACTTTTCAGGAATTACCCTTCTGCCAAGGGGGGTAAAATTGTGTAAGAATGAGGGGGTGAATTGTTCAGAGGGGTTTTAATGATGTAAGAGTTGGGCTGCCAAGGGGGGTTAAAAGGTGTAATAGTGAGGGGGTAATTTGTCCAGAGGGGGTAAAATGAGCTAAGAGTTGAGCTGCCAAGGGGGGTAAAATGGTGTAAGAGTGAGGGTGTAATTTGTCCAGAGGGGGTAAAATAAGGTAAGAGTTGGGCTGCCAAGGGGGCTAAAATGGTGTAAGAGTGAAGCTGTAATTTGTTAAGAGGGGTAAAATAAGGTAAGAGTTGGGCTGCCAAGTGTGGTGAAATGTTGTAAGAGTGAGGGGTTAATTTGCCCAGAGTGGGGTAAAATGAGCTAAAGGTTGAGCTGGCAAGGGGATAAAATGATGTAAGAGTGAGGGTGATTTGTCCAGAGGGGTTAAAACAAGGTGAGAGTTGGGCTGCCAAGGGGGTAAAATTTTGTAAGAGTGAGGGGTTAATTTGTCCAATGGGAGTAACATGAGCTAAGATTTGAGCTGCCAAGGGGGGCGAAATGATGTAAGATAGAGGGGGTAATTTGTTCAGAGGGGGTAAAATGATGTAAGAGTCGGGCTGCCAAGAAGGGTAAAATGGTGTAAGAGTGAGGGGGTAATTTGTCCAGAGGGGGTAAAATGAGGTAAGAGTTGGGCTGCCAAGGGGGGTAAAATGATGTAATAGTGAGGGGGTAATTTGTCCAGAGGTGGGTAAAATGAGCTAAGAGTTGAGCTGCCAAGTGGGGTAAAAGGGTGTAAGAGTGAGGGTGTAATTTGTCCAGAGGGGGTAAAATAAGTTAAGAGTTGGGCTGCCAAGGGGGCTAAAATGGTGTAAGAGTGAAGGTGTAATTTGTTCAGAGGGGGTAAAATAAGGTAAGAGTTGGGCTGCCAAGTGTGGTAAAATGTTGTAAGAGTGAGGGGTTAATTTGCCCAGAGTGGGCTAAAATGAGCTAAAAGTTGAGCTGCCAAGGGGGTAAAATGGTGTAAGAGTGAGGGGTTAATTTGTCTAATGGGAGTAACATGAGCTAAGATTTGAGCTGCCAAGGGGGGTAAAATGGTGTAAGATAGAGGGGGTAATTTGTTCAGAGGGAGTAAAATGATTTAAGAGTCGGGCTGCAGAGGGGGGGTAAAATGGTGTAAGAGTGAGGAGGTAATTTGTCCAGAGGGGGTAAAATGAGGTAAGATTTGGGCTGCCAAGGGGGGTAAAATGATGTGTGAGTAAGGGGGTATTCTGTCCAGAGGGGTTAAAATGATGTAAGAGTTGGGCTGCCAAGGGGGGTAAAATGTTGTAAGAGTGAGGGGGTAATTTGTTGATATGGGGCAATTCTAACAAGTATAATTCATATATATAGACCATCAAGAGCTGGACAAGCTTTGACGGTCTGGAGGATAAGGCAACGCAGCTGAGCGTACAGAGGTTGTGGGTTCAAGACTGGCAGTCTTCAGGTATGGGGGCTAAAACAATGTAACCTTGAGGGGGTAAAATGATGTAAGAGTTGGGCTGCCAAGGGGGTAAATCGATGTAAGAGTGAGGGTCAATTTGTAGTGATGGGGCAATTCTAACAATTATTATTTATATATATATATAGACCGTCAAGAGTTGGACAAGCATCGATGGTCTGGAGGATAAGTCGACGCAGCTGAGGGTACAGAGGTTGTGGGTTCAAGACTGGCAGTCTTCAGGTATGGGGGCTAAAGGTTGATGGAGTTAAATGATGTAAGAGTTGGACTGCCAGGGGGGTAAAATTGTGTAAGAGTTGGGCTGCCAAGGGGGGGGGGGGGGGGTAAAATGACGTAAGAGTGGGGCTGCAATGGGAGGATTTTTTAGGAAAATGCAGTTCAAAACTCTTACGTTTTTTGGGCTGTATTAGGCTTCCAAGGGGGGTGAAATGGTGTAAGAGCGAGGGGGTAAAAGGCAAATTAACCCCACATTATTACAGCTTTTTTGGTCTGCCAAGGGGGGTAAAATGGTGTAAGAGTGATGGGGTAAAAGACAAATTACCCCCGAACTCTTACATCGTTTTACCCCCCTTTGCAGACCAAAAAAGATGTAAGAGTGTTGGGTTAATTGGTCTTTTATCCCCTCACTCTTACACCATTTTTTTCCCCTTGGCAGCCCAATGCAGCCGAAAAAGACGTAAGAGTTTTGAGCTGCTTTTTCCTAAAAAATCCTCCCATTGCAGCCCCACTCTTACATCATTTTGGGCGGAAAAAGTCAACCCGAGTGAAGCGGAACAGAAGTGCAACATTATTGAATTAGAGTTATTTGAAGTCGTCTGCTGTACAGAAAATCTTAATTATTATTTGCATTTTCAGCGATTTACAGTAGTGGCATATCATCGGTCACTATTTTCCATATAGGAAGAAAAATTTTATAAAGACGGAGATCGATTATTAACGTTCGACTTCAAAATTGAACAATCAGTTGGAACTAGAATAAAATTTGTCAAGCCTCACGTGACATTGTCGGTTAGAAAAACTGACCAGGCAGGCCACAAATTTAAATTTTAACAGATGAACGGAAAACTAAATGAAGTTCGTTAAAGAGGCACACCACACAAACATTCCATTAAGTTTAAATTTAAGCGTAATACTAATGACGTTTGAGATATCGAGTTTAATTGTTTTAATGAAGAACCTTTTTCACTCAAGGAACGACAAAATTAGAAGAGAATCAAGCAAACAAAAATGAGTAAGCATGTTCAGATTCGCATTCGTTGGGGACAGCACAATCCATTCTGATACGTCTATCGAACGATTGGGTGCCAAAATGTATTAAGAGCGCCATTTACTTGCATCCGTCGAACCATTATGCGTCCAAATTCTCTTAGAGAACCCAGATTACAAATTTTTGGTCGCTAAAACTTGGAGGAACGTGCAATTAGCAATTAGCACTTGCAAAAGTGGAACGCTAAATTTTGTGGCCTTAACTTACGTGACAAGGTTCAAACAGTTAAAAATTTCTAGTAAGTTAAGATCATGCTACGAGACTCATTTCCAATCAAGCCAAAAGAGGGAACGCATTCTGTGACATTTTAGAGAATAATTTTTGCGGGTGGTTAAAGAGATATCAAGTAGCATTTGAAACCATTAAACAGGGGCAATTTGGGAAATTGCAAAAACTACACACTATTATACCAATCGGAAGACCAAAGTGAAATGTGATGTATCGAAAACGGATTAGATGCCGCCCTGGAGCAGAACTCAAAATTTAGATGGCAACCAATATCATATGTTTTAAGAGTCTTGAATGAAGCGGAACAGAAGCGCAACATTACTGAATTAGAGTTATTTGAAGTCGTCTGCTGTATAGAAAATCTTAAATATTATTTGCATTTTCAGCGATTTACAGTAGTGGCATATCATCGGTCACTATTTTTCATATAGGAAGAAAAATTTTATAAAGACGGTGATCGATTATTAACGTTCGACTTCAAAATTGAACAATCAGTTGGAACTAGAATAGGATTTGTCAAGCCTCACGTGACATTGTCGGTTAGAAAAACCGACCAGGCAGGCCACAAATTTAAATTTTAACAGATGAACGGAAAACTAAATGAAGTTCGTTAAAGAGGCAGACCACACAAACATTCCATTAAGTTTAAATTTAAGCGTAATACTAATGACGTTTGAGATATCGAGTTTAATTGTTTTAATGAAGAACCTCTTTCACTCAAGGAACGACAAAATTAGAAGAGAATCAATCAAACAAAAATGAGTAAGCATGTTCAGATTCGCATTCGTTGGGCACAGCACAATCCATTCTGATACGTTTTTATCGAACGATTGGGTGCCAAAATGTATTAAGAGCGCCATTTACTTGCATCCGTCGAACCATTATGCGTTCAAATTCTCTTAGAGAACCCAGGGTACAAATTTTTGGTCGCTAAAACTTTTAGGAACGTGCAATTAGCAATTAGCATTTGCAAAAGTGGAACGCTAAATTTTGTGGTCTTAACTTACGTGAGAAGGTTCAAACAGTTAAAAATTTCTAATAAGTTAAGATCATGCTACGAGACTCATTTCCAATCAAGCCAAAAGAGGGAACGCATTCTGTGACATTTTAGAGAATAATTTTTTCGGGTGGTTAAAGAGGTACCAAGTAGCATTTGAAACCATTAAACAGGGGCAATTTGGGAAATTACAAAATTTACACACTATTATACCAATCGCAAGACCATTTAGCAGCCATAACTTGGCGGCTCTAACTTAGCAGCCCGCTCGAAGTAAGGAAACACAATTTTTGGTGGTGAGGCCAAATCCACTAATACTTTTAATCCCATCAAAACCTGAAACGAAAGTACTTGCCTTGCCTTGGAAACGGAAACGTTTGGCTTATTCACAACCTTAAAAGACTTCTCCAAATACTTCCCCCACCAACCCATCAACCCCTCTTTCCCAGCAACCTTTTGATTAGCTTTGGAAATGCTTGCGAATAAGTTTCTGATAGGGTGTTACAGATAAGGGGAGGGTTCCAAAATGATCTAATTTAGGAAATTGACAAAAAACTTCGCGTTTAATGTTCTGCAAAATTGTACTCTTAATTTCAATTTTAATTAAAGTTTGACCCCCTTCGTACTCTAAATAAGTTAGCCCATTAATGTCAGCCTCCCTCGGGCCTTGTGGGCAGCACTCGGGTGCAACCGTCCTCGTGGCAGGGCACTAAATCCCTCGGGCCGCTGAGTTTCATGTGCTAACATATAATTGGAGAACCCAGGGTACGAAAACTTGGAGGCAACTGCAATTAGCAATTAGCACTTGCAAAAGTGGAATGCTATGTTTTGCGGCCCTAGCTTAGCGACCCTAACTTAGCGGCCCTAACTTAGCGATCCTAACTTAGCGGCCCGCTCGCAGTAAGGAAACAGGAAAAACAGGAAAAAATTAGGAAAATTGATGAAAACTTCTCGTTTAATAATTTGCAAAACAGTACTCTTAATTTCAATTTATTTAAAGTCTAACCCCCTTCGAACTTTCTGGTTCTCTAAATATATTAGCTCATGAATCTTAGCCCCCCTTGGGTTTTCGGACATGCGCGTTAAGATCAGATCCAAAACAACGCGAACTCAATTCTGATCGAATCCACTTGCGCTAAAACTGTTTTTTTTTTGTAATTAATAATACAAAAAATGTATTATTAACAAGATTTGTACAAATCTTGTTTGTACGAACAAAAAATAAAGAAAATTGCAAGCTCTGTGCAAACTTGCAAGATCTTTGAATGGGTATCAAGAAACAAGATCTTGGCAAGATAACCAATAAATATTAACAATGACATGGCAATATATAACATGTTTTAAAAGGTAAAAACCACCTTTACACAAGATATAAACAAGAGCACGATATTATATGATTATTGGTGAAATGTCAAAGTTTACCAAGAATTATCAAAAATTATCAAGATTGATCAAGAATTATCAAGAATTGTCGGAAAATTCAGCTCTCGTTAGTTTAACAAATAGCATTTGATCCTAATTATTTCAGTATGATGAAATTTTAAGTGGGTGCAAGCTCGGTATGTACATAGTTTTCACCTTATACAGGACCGCCAACGGGAAGGCCCCCACTAAGGTTGCAAAAAACCTAAATATCTAAAACATTGATCAACATCACAGTCAAAAACTACTAAAATAAAATTTTGGATATTGGATTGAGGAACAACTATCCTTCTGTTGCTGTATTGAGTTAAATAGAAGACCAGGTATTAGGTGGGGAACGCTTATTCGAGATTATTGCAGTTGGCTAATCAAAGGATTTCTCAATTTCTTTTTAATAGAGAAAAAAGGAATATGAGACTGACTTGAAACAAAGTGATCTGAAGCCGAAGCCAGGAAAAAGTTATTAATTTTTGCAACATTCCCTTGCCATCTATTTTTGGGATAAACAATCAATTATTGAAAAATAAATTATTTTAAGGCTGAAAGATGCAACTGATCCGCTTTACCCAAACTTTGTACTTTGAGTTCTCAGAAGATTTTTGTTTTCCGTTCTAGGGACAAGATACATCGAGCATCTATCAGAAACCTTAAAAAATGATATCAAGATTTGTCAAGATTGTGTTAAGAGCTGTCAAGAAATGTTCTGGTTTATCTTGATAAGATCTTAATGGCAGTGAATCGAAACTTGATACACCTTGATAAGACATGATACCCCTTGATGATCTTGACTTCTATTGCAAAACTTGAAACATCTTGCGAAGATCTTGAAATACTAAAATTTTATGATAAATCTTGATCATATCTTATAAAGGTAAACCAAGAAAGTTTCTTGACGGCTTTTGGAAAATGTTTGACAAATTATGATAGCACTTTTTTTATGGCAGCTATCAGAAACCATAAAAATAGTTATCAAGATTTGTCAAGATTTGGTCAACAGCTGCGACCCACTTGCTCTCGAAATTGTCTCTGATCAGATTCACTTGCGTTCTGGGAAATCTTTCTGGTCAAATCTAATTGCGCTCCAGTGTCTGATTAAAACATCCTGGTTTTTGAAGTAGCCTGGAACAATTTATTATGAGCTCAGAAGCTACGAATGTCCACTCAAGTAAATCAGATCAGAAGTTCGTTCGGTCTGGGACCGCAGAAGAGATTATTAAATCTCAATCCAAGCATGTTCCACAAACACCACTTTAAAATGTTGTCTTAAAACTGAGCTATTTTTATTCTCTCTCAATATCAATTATGTCATTGTTGAGTGTTTTACTTAACTTCGTAATTTTTCATTTTTTCTCTTTTCAAATAAAGCTATCAACTGTTTTTATTGCTGTGCGTATACACTGCAAAACATTCCAAAACCTCCGAAAATTTTTGCTCGTCAATGACAACATTTAACTCGTTGTAACGTCACAAGCACGCTTAAGCAACGTAAACATTAGTAGTCATGTAAAAAAAGTTCTCTAGTACCAATCATCAATTTGCAAGATGTCGCAAGTGATCACAAGTATTTTTTGGAGCGTGAAGAGACGGTCGGTTTCTGCTAGTCGTCCTTCAAACTGTCGCAGCACTATTGTATTACCAATAAAGCTTAAATTGTGAACAAGTAAACGCAAAAAAAAACGTCTCGAACTTTTAGTCCGCAACTTATAAACAAGTTTTGTTATGAGCCTCAATCCTTTTATGCAATGGGAAAACCAGGGAGGCTCCCACATTACGTCACACCATTTCCCTACTGTCAACAATCTTGACTTGGACACCAGAGCTGCTAGTGGCGAAGAAACTCTGGTCCGAAGGAAGGTTAAGCATAGACCGGCCAGTAATGCAGAATCTAAGCAGCATACTCTCGACAACCGTCGCGGCGTTAGGGGAATCCCAGAGGAAGAATATATCAGTAGCGAAGCGCTGTCTTGCTCCGAGTCACAATATGACACCGACTCAACAATAACCAACAGCTACGTGCAGAGAAATCAAGGAAGATCGAAGAAAGGAACGGTGAAGTCGACGTCGTCTTCATCAAGACGGTCCCATTTAGACAGTGATACTGATGAAAGCCATGTCTTTGCACGCAGAAGCCAATCTTCTGCAGAAGACTACAACCATATAAAATCGTTGGTGAGTTGATATCTACATCTGGAGAATATATAGCATTGATATTAGATTTGAGAGATCCAAAATGAGAGTCTGAAACTTTTGATGAGTGCTGATACAAGTTGCCCCAGTTTTGAACCGCAGAATTGATTCGAAAAATGTTTTTTTTTTCGAAGCACAATTATTCTAAAACTGTTTTTCTGTGTGTCAAGATTTATCAAGATCTTAGCAAGTTTTGCCGAGAAAATTTCTTGCCATGTCTTGATAAGATCTTGTCAAGATCTTACCAAGATGATCCAAGAAATTTTTGCCCATCAAGATCTTAGCAAGATTTTTCAAGTTTCGCAAGAAATATCAAGATCTTGCATGACATGGCAATGGTGCATCAAGTTTCGTTTCACTGGGAAAGACTCTTCGCGGGGTGAGGTGGTAGTGAACTAATCAAATAAATTTTCATTTGATAGTTCATCATGGTATTCTCCTCTCAATGGTGAGATTTATGTCTGATCATGGTCCCACAAATTCGAATCGTTGCACTTTCGAATCGTACTCGCGAATTTTTAATTTTTCGAATTACTTCGCAATAATACGCACTAACTCGTACAAGTTTGAGTCATGGCCAAACTTTCGTCTGGATCGTCTGATCATGACATAAAACAGCATTGAGGAAGTCTAAATAAAAGTCTTTGTTCGTTTTCCAGTTCATCAATTCAAGACTAAGACTACATGACTGCAAAGTGTAGGTAGTGGCATTATAATAGTTCTATATCACTACTGATGTTAGACATGCACTAATACTTGCCTTTCACTGAAACTGACCTGGCGTCAGGGCGGGAAAAATTAGTATGCCGGTTTTATATCAGTATTTGAAAACCAGAGCGTTGTCATCAGACACATCACTGTCCACCACGAGGCTTCAGACCGAGGAGAATTCTGATAGGATTCTACAACACAAATATGCTTAGATTTTTATTTGATAAAATTCGTTTTTGACGAGTCTAATAGACATTTTTTGTAATTGCGTTGAAGTTAATTGAAGATAGCATATGTTTTTCTGGGGCCATTTCATTTAAATGATGCAAATGCGTGAGTTCAAAAATCAAATTTCTAAGGAGTTGAACATTTAAAAGTTGAGTGTCGATAATTGGTACCCTAGGTCATGAGAAAAAAATCCCTAAAGACACGTGAGAGACACCCGCATTAAAAAAATGAATTTTCACTTATAAAAAACTAACGTTTACTTGAAAACATTGAAAGTCACCTGAACTCACCCAACAAAATAAATTAAAGCTCATGAGTTGGTGATACGCTTGAAAAGTCAATACTAATTTTTTAGCAACATTTTTTAATGATTTTTGGTTAACATAGATTGGTTAACTTGGTAAACATATCTATGGTTATCAATACAATAGATTAAAAAATTTATTGAATCATATTTCATCAGTCTTGTTCAGTTTTAAGAACATGAAATGTTTCTTTTTATTCTCCTCACTGTTGTCGGGTAAACTTGAAAACTCATGTTTGAAAAGTATCCGAGTTGGAGTGGCAAAAGGTCCATCGGGTAAAAACGCATTGACGAGCACCAGTGCTTTATATCAGAAGCAATTTAAAAATTCCACTGTTTTTTTGCAGAAGAGATAGTGCACTGTTTGAATTTTGTTCAGTAAAACTCAGAGAAAAAAATTCGTGAAAAAAATTTTGAGTTTGTCAACGTAATGTATTCCATTGCATTCGGCCTCCTGACATAACCACGCCTTATGTTTTAATCAGACTAAAAATTGACCAAAGCTGATTAATAATGAACAAGAGTTATGAAGTTCTTCGACAAAAACGAATGGACGATGAACTCAAAATACAAAGCAAAAGTCTATGAATCTTTATGCCTTAACAAAAATTGAGGTATAACTGTGACGAAACGTTTGAAAAGTAATCTCGACCTAGAACCTAGAACAGAACAAAATGATTAGGAAAAAGAAATCTCAGAGTCTCATGACATCCCTTACCAATGTGCCCAAATGAAACTTGGCTTCTGGATGATAGCAGCATCCATTGTTCATCTCCTAGTAAATACCAGACGTTTGAAACATGCAACCGAAGAAAAGAAAAAATGGAGTAATTGCAATTTTTATGAGAGGAGCGGTCGGAACTGCTCCATAGGATTTCAGGGCCATTTCAGCGCATTTCAACCGAAACAAAGGCATCTAATGTGTGGAAAAATGAATATTTATCTTTTAAAAACAACTGCAAAAACATTAACTTGCAAATAAAGTAGGAGGTTGTGTTGTTTGAAATATGTCAACGAAAGGAAAACTTAGGAGAAAACTGTACGCTCAAACATAAATGGTTTTTGCTTTTTAATCAAGAAAAGTACATGTAGTCTTTTTTTAATTTATTCATTTCCTTACACCGTTTCCTCTGAGCTACGTTAGACAGTTGAAGGAACTGATTTCAAAATGCAACGATAACACTAAAAAATTTGGTTAAAGAACAATACAATTTGAAAAAGCTAGTCTTCAAACTGAGGAAAAAATTACACTAATTACAATAAATTTTTATGTTTGGGACAAAAATTCTGCTTTTGAAAAACATCAGCAATTGGTTTCATGAAATAAAACTTTATGCGTTAGGAAAAAAATCAGAGCCAGTCCTTTGTCATAGCTGATTGAGAATCCAATTGAGAGCTATGCAAAAAATTCAAACTTCTATGGAAAGTGAATGCAACACAAAACAATGGACAATAAACATAATTTTTCTAAAAAAGGAAGTGCTCGAAAAAAAAGTTGTTCTGAAGATCTTTTGATGTTCTCGCAAAGTGAGCTGCAAAATTTTTTTTATTTTATTAGGAGACGAGGAAGCTCAAAGAAACAGGTAACTATCTTAACAAACCAGGGGCCAGATTATTTCAGATAGAATTTTTTTAAAAGAGAATTAATGAAAAATATACCACAGGAAGGTAGAAAGTGATCTGAAGAAGATTTCAGACTAGGATGAACTCAACAGTTAAATATTTTTCAAAACAACAGTTAGCTTAATCGCCCACTCTTACCTGTCTGCTGAACAAAAGCTTTGAAATTTTCGTTTTGCAATTGATGAAAGCAGACAGTAATCATCCTGTTGCATAAAAGCTGAAATGCTTAGATTGATTCATACTACCAATCAGTCAGTTTGTGGCAACAATTAGGAAAATAGGTTTTGGAATAATGCTGCAGAGAGCAAAGTTAGATATTCAGTTTAAACTAAATTCATCAATTATACATCAATTTTCATAAAGGGCAAAAGAATTTGAAATTGAAGCTTCAATATTTTTAATTGCGTGCGTCAGGCAAATTTGCGAAGATGGTATTGCAAAATCAAGTAATTTTTTATCGATCACAAAAAAATATGGTGCAGTTAAACATATTGATTATTCAAAAACCAAAGCACTATAGGAAAGTATTTTTAAATGTAAACATTTCTTCAATGGTATGTAAAGGACAGGCATCAGTGCGTAAGTTTAGGAAATGTGCACTCCCGTTTTGTAGAAGTTGAGTTTGGTGCACCAAGAGGGTTAGCATTCCCAGCAATGTTTTGCTTCCAGTGTATATAAACACTTTTGTTGACACTGTTGTTAAAAGAAAACGTGAATCAACAACTCAAGCTTTCAACCAATCGTTAAACCTGGTTGTTCATTGCTTCACAGAAACAAACTAACTATGAACTACAAAAAACTTGTTTCATGAAATCAAAGCAACTGAAAAACATCACTGCAATAATTTCTAAAACTAGAGAGAAGTTTATCACAGAAGTCAACACTGAAATGTTTAGGGATAGAATTGGACTATAATCTGAACTTCGCAAAACAGAAAAATACTTTGTTAAGAAAAACCATCATTACTAATTACAGGCTTGTACCGATTCTATACAAAAGATATTTTTAGTAACAAACATTTTGCAATTCTTGCTATTTTTGAGTCAATTTCTAAAGTCAATCACCAAAACCGTTTGTTTGTTACCATGTTAAAAAACAAATTGACAGAATTGCAGGATTTACTTAAACTAAATTAATATCCATTTACCAGGGACGGGAATCAGATCACGATAACTCGACAAAAGTAACGAAGATTGACGAACTGCTTAAGAAATTAATTGAAACTTCGAAAGCAGAAAGCCACAATAGATGTCCTAAAAAAGAGCTACCCTGAAAGAAATAGATACACTTTGAACAGAAATTTTCCATTTTTACCAACTAACAAATGCAAATGAAAGCAACTGCCTTAGTCGGAACTTTTAAAACTTTTATTCTAACTCTGTTTTATAATTGCAAATGATGATTGCAAGAAATTTGAGTGTATTTCTAACTACTTTTAGAAAATTCTTTTGAACAGCATGAAAATTTTTGTTCTGTTGTCGTAACAGAAATATACAGGTTTCTCAGAACAACTTTTTGGAGTTTCACTCCCATTGTCCCGTGCTATGTACAGCCAATTTTTTTACAACCTACATCACAGTACTGATAATTGCGATCACTTGACTTGGACCCGCGTTGACTTGTTGATTAGATTTTGTATTATTCTTCACGATTTATACTCTACAAGTTGCAAACAAATGTCTGTTTGAAAACAACTATTATGCTAGATACTTCAATTCTAAATATCGTTGGCTTATACGTGAGTTCAGTTAGGCGTACAATCATACTTGCGACAAAGTACACCAAAATAATTTCGTGCAGCAAGACCTTGAAATACATTTGAATTAACCAAATATTTCCCAATATTGCGCCCTCATCATAATGACAGTTAAAATCGCAGTCTATTACCAGATAACTAAAGATCTACAAACAATCTAACATGCAGATAATTTCAGTTAGTTGAAGCAGAAAGTTCAACCTAGAAGTTTGCAAATGTGAAGATGACAATTTAATTGTAACCCATGCAAATGAACTTCAGCAAGTTTAAACTGTGATCTGTTTATTGGATTTAGTTGGAACCGACAGTTAGGCAGCCTCTGCAGAACAAACTTATATTCGAGTCTGAAGAAAATTGGTTTCTTAAAAACCAGGATGAGGCTAGAACAAACAAAAAGGACAGTAGAGGATATTTTGGGGCTTGAGGAAATTTCCTTCCAATTTCAATTTTAATAGAAATTGGAATTATGAAAGAGTATTAAAAAACATGGTTTCTTGAGAATTGGTAAGAATAGTTGTTGGGAAACAAATAAAACGGTTCAATGGCCCACTATTAAATAAGAAAGCAAACAGCACTTTATTTTGACAGGGACAAACAAACAACCGCGTTTCAGCAATAAGATGGTTTAGAGCAATTACATAAGCTTTGAATTTTAGAAAATAAAACAAGTTGAAGCCAAACTGCAGTAAAACCGGAAACATTTTGTTACGATAAGCAGCGTTCAACAATGATAAGGCTTTTCAGTAGGACATATATTACATTGGAGTCCAATCGAAGTTCTTTAGTAAGCCATTGATTGGAGAGCACTTAATTAGAGTACACAGTAAAAGAGCTTTCGTTTGGAAAGTTCGTTTGGAAAGAGCTCCTACTTGGAATTATTTCGCAAAATTTTGATGAGCGGCAAAATCGAGCGCAACCAAATTTTTCTCTTAACTGTCTCTTCCTAGACAATAAACGCATGATAATTTTTTGATGTTTACCTATCAGAAAAAAAACAATGTCGTGGACTCTAACACTGGTCAATGTGATTCAATAACAATAATTTTGAATTCGAAATGAAACAGTTTTGATTATATTGCCAGTGCCTAGATATGCAAAAACACAGATGGAAATTAGATTAGCTAAGATTTTTTTAACATCTATTTATATTTTGGAAAACAGGACGCAATTTTCTAAATTAAAGAAAAGACTACACGTCTTAAAACATCAATTTCAGTAGATAATTTTGTACCAGGTTTATCCATTCGAATTCAAGGAGATTCCTGCAAGTAGTGTGGAGTTTGACAAAAGAAAACTGACTAATACATAGGTCAGCAAGCTGATGATGGCGTCGTACGGAGATAGAAATAGGTTACAGTTTATTGTTGTTGCTATTGGTAACAGTGGTACATTGCAGTTTATCAAAATGAATCTTCTTTTGCTTTGTGAAATTTAAACAACAAAAAATTTCTAGAAAGTTTATGTTTTTCTCTAAACAAACGTATCAATCTTTTTAAAATAAGTGAAAAAATGATGCAAAAAAGATATATAATTCAATAGGGTTTTTGTATCTTATGGAAGTTCTTTCAAAGCTTCTGTGGTCTGCAGGTGTTGATGCTGCAAACGCTTCCTCGTGATGAGATGGTTCCACACGTGTACTATTAAATTCCGCCTTTGACTGAGGCGTGGTCTTTTCTACTGGTGTTCCAACTATAACGGTGTCGTCCTTTAGCACTACACTTTAATCATTGAGCAGTAGATTGTTTATTGATGAGTTTTTGGGTTGAGTGAAAGACGTGTTCCAGCTTACTCCTGATGATAAACTTGCATGCTTTGCTTTTGTCTTTTCATTCAATTTCAAAAGAATGGGTTCTCACAGTTCATTTTGTGCTATTGCTTGTAGAAACTCTTTGCAGCCTTGTAGTAGCTTTGATGGAGTTTTGCCATCACCTTCGATGTAATGCGGTGCGTCATTATTTTCATTTCCAGGCTTGAATTTCCTACTTTACTGTAACAAATGGTCTCTCGTTTCGACCAATAGATCACGGCTGGTAAAAGCAAGATCACGACTGGAGTTTCCATTTATACTATTACGTATTTAAACGCATGTAGTAGATCATCACTTACACGCTAAAAGCCGTTTTTTGGAAACCAAACTCCTGCAAAGACATGAATCAGTTCTTTTTGATTTTTCTGATCTTCTATTACCCTCGGACAAAATTTCGATCCAGCGTGGAGCCGTGTCAACAATTACTGTTATAATATCTTTGCCATCATATGATTCTGATAAAGGTGCATCTGTTCCCAGACACCGCTTGTTTTCATGTAGACACTCTCTCTATCCACTCACTTAGGCCGGTGCAACTCATAATTCAAATTTTTACTTATATGTTGCTGAAGAAACACTTCTGTGATTGCAACTGTCATTCTGACTGATGCTTCGTTTACGTTCTCGGGTGCATTTCTATGTGTTTTTTAAAACTAATTGTCGCATTTAGGATGAAAAGGATGGGACAACTGCTCCGTAGAATATAACTTTGAGTATCATCAAGGTCTCTTTCTGTTGTTCGGATCGTGTTTCTGCTGTGATTCTTTTTTCATTTGCTGCTCTGAGTCTGTTTCGGTAAATTCGGTATCTGGTGATCATCGTGAACGATACTCGTCAACTACATCATCAAGGACAGGTTTTTACTTTGGGTTCCCCATGTAAATTGTTAGGCTGTTCAAGAACGTAAGAAAAAATGATTTATTGTTTTCACCTTATAAAAAAGCAGGTTCTCAAGGCTTTCAGTGGTAGCAATTAGTTTCTTGCAATAGTTTGTGAGCCCAATAAACAACGAGAGTTTGTTGTTAATAGTCTGTCATTTTACACTACTGACCTTTTCATCAAGTTCGCGATATCGTTCCTTTCAGTCCCCCCATAAGCGTTGTCGGAAAATTTATGAACTGATCTTAGGTTAGATTGTTTCTCAATTTAAAGAAATTTTCCGTCAGTTGATTTTTGAGCTGGTCACTAGAGATTTTAATGAAGCACCACAACCTTCTTGATTCTTTTGTATCCTTTGGGCGTTGAATTGATGCACCCTTAAGAAATTGAAAAAAGTTTTCTTCAGCCACTGAGTTAATTTGGACATCTTGAAGAAAACGTGGGATTTCTTAACTGCAGTTTTTTGTATGTA
Source organism: Convolutriloba macropyga (assembly GCF_964194025.1). Classification (NCBI taxonomy): domain Eukaryota; kingdom Metazoa; phylum Xenacoelomorpha; order Acoela; family Convolutidae; genus Convolutriloba; species Convolutriloba macropyga. The sequence continues at coordinate 51,029,124 of NC_134472.1, forward strand.
TCTTTTTCAAGTTCAGTCTGATATCAGACACACGGTCTGATATAAGTCAATTTTGCTTCACTGTTCAAAATCCGCTCCTAATTAAGTATCAGGGAATCGTTTTCCATGACTTTGCGTTGACATGCAATTCGAGAGCGAAACGCAGTCTTCATTAAGTACTCTTTTTTCCCTGCAACATAATTGATTATGCATTTTTCATCCCTCTAGGTTGAACAGGTTTTAGCATGCCCTGTCTGGCCAAACCTTTCAAATTTTCAATGACTTCTCCCTGAGCAGGTTGAAGTATTTTTCTAACTATGCAGAACATCGACTGACAGTGGTCTAACTAAAAACTTCAGGTAAATTTTGTAAGCCTGGCATCTGCAAGGTGTTCGTTTTTGACGTTGTTGAAAGAACTTTTTTTGTCGGCCAATTAACAGAAATTGTTTTTCCGGCATCACAACTGATGGTTTTCTCCGTTCAATTCCTCATTCAATTCAACAATGTGATCATGTCCATCAATTCCAAATTACCCCGTGATAACGTAGTCTGAGGGAAATTATTTTATAGGAGACAACTAATTGATAGGATAATGATGGTGTCAGAAGGAGTTAGAGTTAGAATACAGTTTAGTGTTGTGATCAATACTTGACGGTGAAACACTGGAATTTTTCAGGTTAGTTCCTCTTTTGCGTGGTGTAAATTCTCCAACAAAAACTTCTTAATGTCTGTTCGGTTTTTAAACTACCTTATTCTTGCTTCTATTTTAGTGAGTTCGTGGGAAAAAATATGTCGATCATTTGTGTTGTTATTTGTTTTTTTTTCAAAAGAAATTTTTGAGGTTTCTGCTGATTCAGATTAATTTTTTTCTGAGGTTTTGATAGTGCACAAAGGAACCACAATTGTACCCTGAATTTGTGGTTCTGGCTGAGACTTGGTCGCTTTTACTAGTGGTTTATCTTCAATGCTCTCTGCGTCTAGCCTCAAAGTCTGAGCATGGTTGACTGGAATCTTCTATTATGAGTTTTTGAGTTGAATGGAGGACTTGTTCCAGTTTTTCTTGAAGAGAAACTTGCAAGCTTTGTTGCGGTCTTTTGATTGGTTTTTAATGATATTATCTCCCGATGTAAACTGATGCGTCAAACATTTGAACGCCAAGCTTGAAATCCCCACTTTATTGTCCAAACTGGTGTCTCGGTTAGTCCAGGAGCTCATGGGCTCATGGGTTGTAAGGGTTAGGGTTTTTTATTCAAAGTTTGACGCCAGTTTTTTGGATCATCACTACAAGCTCAGGAGCGTTTTCAGAGACCAGTATTTTTCGAACTCTTGATCAACAAATTATTTTGACATTTTCGATGTCCTTTTCAACCTCGAGTAAATTTCCTATCTGGCCTAAAACCGCGCCAACAGTTGCTGTTATACACCTTTGGTCCCTAAAATAACAGCAGATTATGTACCTCATCAACTATGCCGGCTCAACTGAAAATTAGTATTTTTAGTTACATGTTGCTGATCTTATTCAATGATTTCTACTTTTAACTCTGACTGCTGCTTCACTTTCATTATTTGGGCTCAAGTGAAGATGTGCTATGTAACCTTCTGTGATCAATCTTCAGTACAAATTTGCCAACAGTTGTTTGTTGTTATTTTGTGCTTCTAAATTTCTAATTGTTTCAACACGTTTGCAATATAGTTAAATTCCGTCACTCAGTAATGAGTATCGCAAAAATTTAGAACGATTTATCAATTATAGGTTAGGTTTGCACTAATTTTAGTCAAATTTTCCTCAACAAGTCGATTCTCGAGCGCCAATATTTTTTGCCCAAGTAATTTCCTGAAGCATCAAAACAACGTGATTCACTTGAGTGTTTACTTGATGCAGCTGTCATTATCATCATCTTCACATTCAGTCTGGTAGTAGGTATCCGGCAAGTAAATTTTGCGGATATCGGATACTTCATCAAGATTGTGAGAAGTTTTGTCCATTTCGGGCATTATGAAATCTTCGAATACATTACCGTTGACATGTACTTTGAAACACAAGCAAAATCTCAATAATTTCTTTTTTCTTATGTGATGAATGAGTCATTCATCTTGGTTGTAATGGTTCCAGGATGCCCTGTCTGACCAACCCTTTTTGTTATTCTGTGACATTGTCCGGAGCAGTCGGAGGTAATTTTCTTTCTATTCAGAACATTGATTGCATCAACTTCATATGGGTTTTCTGACCCTCACAACAACAAGGTTTTGATTTTTTTAGTTTGGTTCCGTAGTAGATCTCTTACCAGTAATAAAAATTGTTCTTTCCTTTTCACAGCTCTTAGTGTTGTTCTGTGTGCTTGCTCCTATTTATTTCGACGTCAGAAATAAATTATCACAGAAGAGACCGTGTTGGCTACCAATGTAAGCTGTGAGATATCGTTTGTTACCATCTAGATGCGGCTTGTCAAATTTAGTACAAATTTCAACTGATATTATTGTGATATCGGCAGTTTATCTACTTGCAGGTTTTTTTCAGTGTTTCTAATTGTTATATACTATCATGTCAAATACTGATATTTCCAATTTTGTTCTCTGAAAGTAACCTTTACCATGTACCGTTTTGGGGATCGTTGATCTGCGGAATTCATTTTTTCTTCAAATAAACTTTCGTTTCTTAAAAATATCGGAGTTATGCTGGGCTTTGCTTCTGCAGATCTTTGAGGTTTATTCCAATTTTTCCCCGATGTTGCATTTCATTTAGTGCAGGACATGATTCAGTATAAAATGACCCAACATATGTAAACACTAAAATTTGCAATCTTTTACAGGCTGATATTCGACAAAAAGACCTGATTGCAGAGAAACAGATGAATGATCAACTGAAGTCTGAGCTGATTATTTTGAGAGAAGAGAAACGAAAAGCAGGCCAGTGGAAAGGCAATTCTCAGGCAGAGTTATTGCAACTCCAGAAATCTGAACAAGAGGCCAAGGTATGAAATAGTCATTGGAACTGTTTTTTTCCGAGAACTTGTGGTTTCATTATACCATGTGAACAAACAAATGCTTGTTATTGCTTTATAGTATAGCCCTTTCTTCCTTCCTCCGCTCAAAAAAAAGCATTGGGCAGAGAAAAAAGTAGGTAAAGGCCAAACTAAGCAAACCAAACTATGTTTTGGTTATCAGACGGAAGCGGCGATTGAAGCTTTTGTCCAGATTAAGATCTTTGGTTGCTCTGTCCACGACTTTCCTGTCGGTCTGGCCTATATCCACCCTGTATTGCTGAGCTGATTTTGGGATACTAATCAAAGGTGGTACTGGCCATCACTAATATTACAATATTAAGATGCAAAAGTAAGTTATATATTGTCATACACGGGTCGAGATGTAAGCGCCGTTTCAGCGCATTATTTTGTAAGAAAAGCGCTGAATGTGCTAAAACTATCTAAGAAATGAGCTGAATGCGCTGAAATTCGCTGAAATGTGCTGAAATGCGCTGACTTTTCAGCGCAGAAGTCTTGCATAATTATGCGCTAAAATGCGCTTAAAGAAATGCATTCAAATTTCAGCGCATTTCTCAAAAAAATAAAGTGGATTTCCATCAATGCTTTTTGGCACTGATTCCTGATTTTCTTTCCATTTAAGATGGTCTTATATGAACAATAAACGTTTCAGGGTTCGAGTTGGTCAACTATAATGATTCTGAAAAATCAGCGGTTTTCAGCGCATTTACTGCAAAATTTTAGCGCATTCAAGCGCATTTCAGCGCATTATTATGTAAGATTTTTGCGCTGAAATTTATAAAAAATCAGCATTTTTCAGCGCATTTCTTACATAACTTTTATAAAATTATTCAACCCGGGTAACCTACTGTTTCCCTGAAATTCGAGCAATCAATTTCCCAAATTGGAAACAATAATTTGGCATATTTTCAGTCGGACTGTGACTATCAAAAAAGGCTAGTTGCAGATCATCTGATAAAGTGTGAACAACTACGACAAGATTTAGCCGAGAAGTCAGAGAAACTAGGCAAGGCAGATGAAGAACTGAAAACCCTGAGGGCAAAGTTGATGGAATCAGAGGGACAAAATGGAAAATTAGAGGAAGAGATAGCCAATAACATTCGGAATATTGAAAATCTGGAAAGAGAAGTCACCCAACTAGAATCGCTCGTAAGTTATCTACCAATTTTCAGGTAGGCTAAACTGTTCAGAAATAAGTCCAGGCTGACAATTTAGAACTATCACACATTAAATAAAGTTCAGGTAACTTTACCTGAAAAAACACTTAAACTAACCTTAAACGTTCAGGTAGCTTTGCCTTGCCTGAAGTTTTCTTAACTTACCTCAAACTTTACCTGTAAATTACCTTGAAAATACACCTGAACAGTTAAGGTAAAATTGCCTAAACTTAACTGAAAAACTTACAAAATTTATCTTAAATTTTAAGGTAAAAAACCTGAAAAAATTTCTGCATTCCACATGAAAAATTTAATTTGCACCTGAACTTTTGCGCCTGAAGAAAATAATGATTAAGGTAAATTTACTTTAAAATGTTAGGTAAATATTTAAGGTGTTTTTAACGTAATTTAAATTTTTTCCGGGGAAAAAATTAGGTACTGCTCCCTTAATTTTTCAGAAAAATCTTATGTAAAGACAAACGATTTTAAGGTAACTTCATAGTCAGGCAAGGTTTGGGAGCTATTTTTGTCCATTGTATATTAGAAAGCATTTATGAGTTGAGATTATATCCAAAAGTATCTTTGATTCACTTTACCCTCACTTGTTTATAAAATTTAACAAATCACAATTTTTTTATTGTTTGTCCCAATTTGATACAAAAATTGAGTTGAAATGAAGCAAAAACCGACCGCTTCCTGTGTTAAGCTAATTTTACCTCAGATATTTTTACCTATAAATTGTACCCTTTTTACCCTAAATTTTTAAAATGCAGTTACTTGTGCTATAATAATCATTGAAGGTCCTTCAATATTTTCCATTAATGACCTGATTTCCTTTTTAAATGATAATGATGGTAGAATAAATTTTCAGTCACAACTTATTTTCCAGCTTGAAACAAACCACTTTGGGGGCCGATTCCAACACACAAAAAAAATTAAGTTAAATTACCTTAACAAAGTTTGAGTAAAATTTTACCTAATCTCAAGTTAAGGCAAACGTTACTTTAACTTTACTTTATCAACAGTTTACCTTAACTCCGTTGAGGTAAAATTATCTTAACTTTATTTTGTATAGCATAAATTTTTAAATTTTTCTCTCGTCGCAAGGTTTTGTCCAACAAATAACGGAGGATGGTTGAAAATTATAACTTTTACACCGTTAGATCCCTGCGTAAAAGGTGTAATTTAAAAAGGTAAAAACAAATATAACAGTGAAATGTTGCGTAATGAAGAGAATTTGAAGTGCATTAAACCAGTTTAACCATAACAAAATTATTTTAAAATCCACTTTTATTTCTTGCAATTTCTCTTTTTTATTACGTTGCTACTTCCCTTTTCTCTGTTATTCCTACTTTTACACTTTACAAATTGATCAAAGACCATGTAATAGATTTTTTTAAAGTCTTCTAAAAATCTTCAAAAAATAAATGATTATATTTCCCTAAAGCACTGAAGCACAATCTGTCTTGCGCTAATTTCTTCATCCTCTAAGTCTATATTTAAGAGTTTTAAGAGTAACGGATATAAAAAGGTGATTTGTCATTTTTAATTTCAAGAACCAGTCCGTAGAGTTAAGTTTTGAACAAAAGAGCAGCTCAAAACGGGCCTTTCAATTTCATGAGTTGATAGAGCGGAAAAAGGAAAAGGAACAACAAGAAGCTCTGTACAGAAAGTAATGGATTAGGACTCAGAAGTTTTTTTCAGATAAACTACATTTTCTGTGTATTAAACGAAGCTCCTCTTCGCATATTTTGCGTGCTGCTTGTACGAGCATGAAAATTCTCTAATTTGAGTAATTAAATTCATATGTATTGTGCATGCTGTAAAAAGAAGCTATCTTTTTTGTAAGAACGAATTATCTTCGTATTGTTTTCAAGTTTCCATCAAATTTTTGTGTAAAGAAACTATTTTTTCACATATTATAAAATTTGTAAATGGAGTTGATTTGAAAATGTCACATCAATAAATATTGTCAATTGGTGAGATAAGAGTGACGCAACGTTGAACCGAAAAATATGTTTATTAACAACGCCACTATCCGCAAAGAACTGTCAAAAATTAAGAAACATTTAACGCAATAATGTTAAGAAAGTGCATTCATAAATAAAAGCACTTTTCACCTCGAAGAGAGGAAAATGAGAGAAATCTGCCACAATTG